>NW_027039468.1:0-27500 GCF_034236695.1 Oncorhynchus nerka | reverse complement strand
CAAGGGAATTCTCTTCGATTATAATCACAGCCGTATATATATACCCCCCCAAGCAGACACATCGATGGCCCGGAACAAACTTTATTTGACTCTATGCAAACTGGAAACCACATATCCTGAGGTTGCATTCATTGTAGCTGGGGATTTTAACAAGGCTAATCTGAAAACAAGACTCCCTAAATTGTATCAGCATATCGATTGCACAACTAGGGCTGGTAAAACCCTGGATCATTGCTATTCTAACTTCCGCAATGCATATAAGGCCCTCTCCCGCTCTCCTTTCGGAAAAGATGACCACGACTCCATTTTGTTGCTCCCTGCCTACAGACAGAAACTAAAACAAGAAGCTCCCGCACTCAGGTCTGTTCAACGCTGGTCCGACCAATCTGATTCCACACTTCAAGACTGCTTCAATCACGTGGATTGGGATATGTTACGCATTGCTTCCAACAACAACATTGACGAATATGCTGATTCGATGAGCGAGTTCATTAGAAAGTGCATTGATGATGTCATACCCATAGCAAAGATTAAAACATTCCCAAACCAGAAACCGTGGATTGATGGCAGCATTTGCGTGAAACTGAAAGCACGAACCACTGCTTTTAACCAGGGCAAGGTGACCGGAAACATGACCGAATACAAACAGTGTAACTATTCCCTCCGCAAGGCAATCAAACAAGCTAAGCGTCAGTATAGAGACAAAGTAGAGTCGCAATACAACGGCTCAGACTCAAGAGGTATGTGGCACGGTCTACAGTCAATCACGGATTACAAAAAGAGAACCAGCACCGTCACGGACCAGGATGTCTTGCTCCCAGGCAGACTAAATAACTTTTTTGCCCGCTTTGAGGACAATACAGTTCCACTGACACTGCCCGCAACCAAAACCTGCGGACTCTCCTTCACTGCAGTCGACGTGAGTAAAACATTTAAACGTGTTAACCCTCGCAAGGCTGCAGGCCCAGACGGCATCCCCAGCCGCGTCCTCGGAGCATGCGCAGACCAGCTGGCCGGTGTGTTTACGGACATATTTAATCAATCCCTATACCAGTCTGCTGTTCACACATGCTTCAAGAGGGCCACCATTGTCCCTGTTCCCAAGAAAGCCAAACTCATCATCAAGCTCGAGACCCTGGGTCTCGACCCCGCCTTGTGCAACTGGGTACTGGACTTCCTGACGGGCCGCCCCCAGGTGGTGAGGGTAGGTAACAACATCTCCACCCCACTGATCCTCAACACTGGGGCCCCACAAGGGTGCGTTCTGAGCCCTCTCCTGTACTCCCTGTTCACCCATGACTGCGTGGCCATGCACGCCTCCAACTCAATCATCAAGTTTGCGGATGACACTACAGTGGTAGGCTTGATTACCAACAACGACGAGACGGCCTACAGGGAGGAGGTGAGGGCCCTCGGAGTGTGGTGTCAGGAAAATAACCTCACACTCAACGTCAACAAAACAAAGGAGATGATTGTGGACTTCAGGAAACAGCAGAGGGAGCACCCCCTATCCACATCGATGGGACAGTAGTGGAGAGGGTAGTAAGTTTTAAGTTCCTCGGCGTACACATCACAGACAAACTGAATTGGTCCACCCACACATCAGCGACTCTTCAACCTCAGGAGGCTGAAGAAATTTGGCTTGTCACCAAAAGCACTCACAAACTTCTACAGATGCACAATCGAGAGCATCCTGTCGGGCTGTATCACTGCCTGGTACGGCAACTGCTCCGCCCACAACCATTAGGCTCTCCAGAGGGTAGTGAGGTCTGCACAACGCATCACCGGGGGCAAACTACCTGCCCTCCAGGACACCTACACCACCCGATGTCACAGGAAGGCCATAAATATCATCAAGGACAACAACCACCCGAGCCACTGCCTAGTGTCTAGGGGTTGATTTGGTACTAGGCCAGACTAGTGTCTAGGTTTGATTTGGTTCTAGGCCAGACTAGTGTCTAGGGGTTGATTTGGTACTAGGCCAGACTAGTGTCTAGGGGTTGATTTGGTACTAGACCAGACTAGTGTATAGGGGTTGATTTGGTAATAGGCCAGACTAGTGTTTAGGGGTTGATTTGGTACTAGACCAGACTAGTGTCTAGTGTTTAGGGGTTGATTTGGTACGAGGCCAGACATTTGAGGCATATTACTCTGAGCCCTGACAGTCATGTTGAGGGTCTCCCTCCAGTGGTGAAAACAGAGTACTGCAGGGTTATCATAGACTGATGACACGTCCTCCCTCTAGTGGTGAAAACAGAGTACTGCAGGGTTATTATAGACTGATGACACATCCTCCCTCTAGTGGTGAAAACAGAGTACTGCAGGGTTATTATAGACTGATGACACGTCCTCCCTCTAGTGGTGACAACATAGTACTGCAGGGTTATTATAGACTGATGACACGTCCTCCCTCTAGTGGTGACAACAGAGTACTGCAGGGTTATTATAGACTGATGACACATCCTCCCTCTAGTGGTGACAATAGAGAACTGCAGGGTTATTATAGACTGATGACACATCCTCCCTCTAGTGGTGAAAACAGAGTACTGCAGGGTTATTATAGACTGATGACACATCCTCCCTCTAGTGGTGAAAACAGAGTACTGCAGGGTTATCATAGACTGATGACACGTCCTCCCTCTAGTGGTGACAATAGAGAACTGCAGGGCTATTATAGACTGATGACACATCATCCCTCTAGTGGTGAAAACAGAGTACTGCAGGGTTATTATAGACTGATGACACGTCCTCCCTCTAGTGGTGAAAACAGAGAACTGCAGGGTAATTATAGACTGATGACACGTCCTCCCTCTAGTGGTGAAAACAGAGAACTGCAGGGTTATCATAGACTGATGACACGTCCTCCCTCTAGTGGTGAAAACAGAGTACTGCAGGGTTATCATAGACTGATGACACATCCTCCCTCTAGTGGTGAAAACAGAGTACTGCAGGGTTATCATAGACTGATGACACGTCCTCCCTCTAGTGGTGAAAACAGAGTACTGCAGGGTTATCATAGAAAAAAAAGGACAAACAGATATGAAAGTTTTGTTGATTTATTAGTTATACCATAACATTATTTTGCATGACTTTTTAGGTTAATTATTATTTTGAAGCAGATGTCTCGTTCACACTATTAAACACATCCTGGAAGCTCAGGAAGGAGTTGTAGTGAGAGACTATCACTATAAAACACATGATATGTCCTGGAAGCTCAGGAAGGAGTTGTAGTGAGAGACTATCACTATAAAACACATGATATGTCCTGGAGCTCAGGAAGGAGTTGTAGTCAGACAGGCTATCACTATAAAACACATGATATGTCCTGGAAGCTCAGGAAGGAGTTGTAGTGAGAGACTATCACTATAAAACACATGATATGTCCTGGAGCTCAGGAAGGAGTTGTAGTCAGACAGACTATCACTATAAAACACATGATATGTCCTGGAGCTCAGGAAGGAGTTGTAGTCAGACAGACTATCACTATAAAACACATGATATGTCCAGGAAGCTCAGGAAGGAGTTGTAGTGAGAGACTATCACTATAAAACACATGATATGTCCTGGAGCTCAGGAAGGAGTTGTAGTGAGAGACTATCACTATAAAACACATGATATGTCCTGGAAGCTCAGGAAGGAGTTGTAGTGAGAGACTATCACTATAAAACACATGATATGTCCTGGAGCTCAGGAAGGAGTTGTAGTCAGACAGACTATCACTATAAAACACATGATATGTCCTGGAGCTCAGGAAGGAGTTGTAGTGAGAGACTATCACTATAAAACACATGATATGTCCTGGAGCTCAGGAAGGAGTTGTAGTGAGAGACTATCACTATAAAACACATGATATGTCCTGGAGCTCAGGAAGGAGTTGTAGTCAGACAGGCTATCACTATAAAACACATGATATGTCCTGGAAGCTCAGGAAGGAGTTGTAGTGAGAGACTATCACTATAAAACACATGATATGTCCTGGAGCTCAGGAAGGAGTTGTAGTCAGACAGACTATCACTATAAAACACATGATATGTCCTGGAGCTCAGGAAGGAGTTGTAGTCAGACAGACTATCACTATAAAACACATGATATGTCCAGGAAGCTCAGGAAGGAGTTGTAGTGAGAGACTATCACTATAAAACACATGATATGTCCTGGAGCTCAGGAAGGAGTTGTAGTGAGAGACTATCACTATAAAACACATGATATGTCCTGGAAGCTCAGGAAGGAGTTGTAGTGAGAGACTATCACTATAAAACACATGATATGTCCTGGAGCTCAGGAAGGAGTTGTAGTCAGACAGACTATCACTATAAAACACATGATATGTCCTGGAGCTCAGGAAGGAGTTGTAGTCAGACAGACTATCACTATAAAACACATGATATGTCCTGGAGCTCAGGAAGGAGTTGTAGTGAGAGACTATCACTATAAAACACATGATATGTCCTGGAGCTCAGGAAGGAGTTGTAGTCAGACAGACTATCACTATAAAACACATGATATGTCCTGGAGCTCAGGAAGGAGTTGTAGTCAGACAGACTATCACTATAAAACACATGATATGTCCTGGAGCTCAGGAAGGAGTTGTAGAACAGACAGGGAGAATGTGAGTTTATAAAAGCCTACGTGGTTTAAATGAAAACATATTGTCAATATAACTCACAGGATCAGAACAACACATATGGTTCCCACTGTCTAAAACATCTGGGGAGAACAGTAGAACAGTAGAACAGTAGAGGACAACCCAAAACATCTGGGTAGAACAGTAGAACAGTAGAACAGTAGAGGACAACCCAAAACAACTGGGTAGAACAGTAGAACAGTAGAACAGTAGAGGACAACCCATAACAACTGGGGAGAACAGTAGAACAGTAGAACAGTAGAGGACAACCCATAACATCTGGGTAGAACAGTAGAGGACAACCCATAACATCTGGGTAGAACAGTAGAACAGTAGAGGACATCCCAAAACAACTGGGGAGAACAGTAGAACAGTAGAGGACATCCCAAAACAACTGGGGAGAACAGTAGAACAGTAGAGGACATCCCAAAACATCTGGGGAGAACAGTAGAGGACATCCCAAAACAACTGGGGAGAACAGTAGAACAGTAGAGGACATCCCAAAACAACTGGGGAGAACAGTAGAACAGTAGAGGACATCCCAAAACAACTGGGGAGAACAGTAGAACAGTAGAGGACATCCCAAAACATCTGTGGAGAACAGTAGAGGACATCCCAAAACAACTGGGGAGAACAGTAGAACAGTAGAGGACATCCCAAAACAACTGGGGAGAACAGTAGAACAGTAGAGGACATCCCAAAACAACTGGGGAGAACAGTAGAACAGTAGAGGACATCCCAAAACAACTGGGGAGAACAGTAGAACAGTAGAACAGTAGAACAGTAGAGGACAACCCAAAACAACTGGGGAGAACAGTAGAACAGTAGAGGACATCCCAAAACAACTGGGGAGAACAGTAGAACAGTAGAACAGTAGAACAGTAGAGGACATCCCAAAACAACTGGGGAGAACAGTAGAACAGTAGAGGACATCCCAAAACAACTGGGGAGAACAGTAGAACAGTAGAGGACATCCCAAAACAACTGGGGAGAACAGTAGAACAGTAGAGGACATCCCAAAACAACTGGGGAGAACAGTAGAACAGTAGAGGACATCCCAAAACATCTGGGGAGAACAGTAGAACAGTAGAGGACATCCCAAAACAACTGGGGAGAACAGTAGAACAGTAGAGGACATCCCAAAACAACTGGGGAGAACAGTAGAGGACATCCCAAAACAACTGGGGAGAACAGTAGAACAGTAGAGGACATCCCAAAACAACTGGGGAGAACAGTAGAACAGTAGAACAGTAGAGGACATCCCAAAACAACTGGGGAGAACAGTAGAACAGTAGAGGACATCCCAAAACAACTGGGGAGAACAGTAGAACAGTAGAACAGTAGAGGACAACCCAAAACAACTGGGGAGAACAGTAGAACAGTAGAGGACATCCCAAAACAACTGGGGAGAACAGTAGAACAGTAGAACAGTAGAACAGTAGAACAGTAGAGGACATCCCAAAACAACTGGGGAGAACAGTAGAACAGTAGAGGACAACCCAAAACAACTGGGGAGAACAGGAGAACAGTAGAGGACATCCCAAAACAACTGGGGAGAACAGTAGAACAGTAGAACAGTAGAGGACAACCCAAAACAACTGGGGAGAACAGTAGAACAGTAGAGGACAACCCAAAACAACTGGGGAGAACAGTAGAACAGTAGAGGACATCCCAAAACAACTGGGGAGAACAGTAGAACAGTAGAGGACATCCCAAAACAACTGGGGAGAACAGTAGAGGACATCCCAAAACAACTGGGGAGAACAGTAGAACAGTAGAGGACATCCCAAAACATCTGGGGAGAACAGTAGAACAGTAGAGGACATCCCAAAACATCTGGGGAGAACAGTAGAACAGTAGAGGACATCCCAAAACAACTGGGGAGAACAGTAGAACAGTAGAGGACATCCCAAAACAACTGGGGAGAACAGTAGAACAGTAGAGGACATCCCAAAACAACTGGGGAGAACAGTAGAACAGTAGAGGACATCCCAAAACAACTGGGGAGAACAGTAGAACAGTAGAGGACATCCCAAAACATCTGGGGAGAACAGTAGAACAGTAGAGGACATCCCAAAACATCTGGGGAGAACAGTAGAACAGTAGAGGACATCCCAAAACAACTGGGGAGAACAGTAGAGGACATCCCAAAACAACTGGGGAGAACAGTAGAACAGTAGAGGACATCCCAAAACAACTGGGGAGAACAGTAGAACAGTAGAACAGTAGAGGACATCCCAAAACAACTGGGGAGAACAGTAGAACAGTAGAGGACAACCCAAAACAACTGGGGAGAACAGTAGAACAGTAGAACAGTAGAGGACATCCCAAAACAACTGGGGAGAACAGTAGAACAGTAGAACAGTAGAGGACATCCCAAAACAACTGGGGAGAACAGTAGAACAGTAGAGGACAACCCAAAACAACTGGGGAGAACAGTAGAACAGTAGAGGACATCCCAAAACAACTGGGGAGAACAGTAGAACAGTAGAGGACATCCCAAAACAACTGGGGAGAACAGTAGAGGACATCCCAAAACAACTGGGGAGAACAGTAGAACAGTAGAGGACATCCCAAAACATCTGGGGAGAACAGTAGAACAGTAGAGGACATCCCAAAACATCTGGGGAGAACAGTAGAACAGTAGAGGACATCCCAAAACAACTGGGGAGAACAGTAGAGGACATCCCAAAACAACTGGGGAGAACAGTAGAGGACATCCCAAAACAACTGGGGAGAACAGTAGAACAGTAGAGGACATCCCAAAACAACTGGGGAGAACAGTAGAACAGTAGAGGACATCCCAAAACAACTGGGGAGAACAGTAGAACAGTAGAGGACATCCCAAAACATCTGGGGAGAACAGTAGAGGACATCCCAAAACAACTGGGGAGAACAGTAGAGGACATCCCAAAACAACTGGGGAGAACAGTAGAACAGTAGAGGACATCCCAAAACATCTGGGGAGAACAGTAGAACAGTAGAGGACATCCCAAAACAACTGGGGAGAACAGTAGAACAGTAGAGGACATCCCAAAACAACTGGGGAGAACAGTAGAACAGTAGAGGACATCCCAAAACAACTGGGGAGAACAGTAGAACAGTAGAGGACATCCCAAAACATCTGGGGAGAACAGTAGTGGACAACCCAAAACAACTGGGGAGAACAGTAGAACAGTAGAGGACATCCCAAAACAACTGGGGAGAACAGTAGAACAGTAGAGGACATCCCAAAACATCTGGGGAGAACAGTAGAGGACATCCCAAAACAACTGGGTAGAACAGTAGAACAGTAGAGGACAACCCAAAACAACTGGGGAGAACAGTAGAACAGTAGAGGACATCCCAAAACATCTGGGGAGAACAGTAGAACAGTAGAGGACATCCCAAAACAACTGGGGAGAACAGTAGAACAGTAGAGGACATCCCAAAACAACTGGGGAGAACAGTAGAGGACATCCCAAAACAACTGGGGAGAACAGTAGAACAGTAGAACAGTAGAACAGTAGAACAGTAGAGGACATCCCAAAACAACTGGGGAGAACAGTAGAACAGTAGAGGACATCCCAAAACAACTGGGGAGAACAGTAGAGGACATCCCAAAACAACTGGGGAGAACAGTAGAACAGTAGAGGACATCCCAAAACAACTGGGGAGAACAGTAGAGGACATCCCAAAACAACTGGGGAGAACAGTAGAACAGTAGAACAGTAGAGGACATCCCAAAACAACTGGGGAGAACAGTAGAACAGTAGAGAACAACCCAAAACAACTGGGGAGAACAGTAGAACAGTAGAGGACATCCCAAAACAACTGGGGAGAACAGTAGAACAGTAGAACAGTAGAGGACATCCCAAAACAACTGGGGAGAACAGTAGAACAGTAGAGGACAACCCAAAACAACTGGGGAGAACAGTAGAACAGTAGAGGACATCCCAAAACAACTGGGGAGAACAGTAGAGGACATCCCAAAACAACTGGGGAGAACAGTAGAACAGTAGAGGACATCCCAAAACAACTGGGGAGAACAGTAGAGGACATCCCAAAACAACTGGGGAGAACAGTAGAACAGTAGATGGAAACTAAAGGAAATGAAGGGCCAATAGGCTTTAGACCATTAAAAGAGGAGAGGTCTTGTCTCTGCCTTATGGACACCAAGATGATAACAAGATGAGGTTGACCTTATGGACACCAAGATGATAACAAGAGGAGGTTGACCTTATGGGCACCAAGATGATAACAAGATGAGGTTGACCTTATGGGCACCAAGATGATAACAAGATGAGGTTGACCTTATGGACACCAAAATGATAACAAGATGAGGTTGACCTTATGGACACCAAGATGATAACAAGATGAGGTTGACCTTATGGACACCAAGATGATAACAAGATGAGGTTGACCTTATGGACACCAAAATGATAACAAGATGAGGTTGACCTTATGGACACCAAGATGATAACAAGATGAGGTTGACCTTATGGACACCAAGATGATAACAAGATAAGGTTGACCTTATGGGCACCAAGATGATAACAAGATGAGGTTGACCTTATGGACACCAAGATGATAACAAGATAAGGTTGACCTTATGGACTCCAAGATGATAACAAGATGAGGTTGACCTTATGGACACCAAGATGATAACAAGATGAGGTTGACCTTATGGACACCAAGATGATAAAAAGATGAGGTTGGCCTGTTAAATAAAGAAACACACTGAATTCAACCAATCAGGTCTTTGAGGGAACATGAATTCTCCATTTTCAACAAGGTCTTGAAAAACCTCTTCATGCTCCCCATATCTGCATCCCAGAACATCTTCTCAAACTGAGGATGGTCATCACCGTCACCATCATCATCATCACCACCACCACCACCATCCCCATGGTCATCGTCCTCATCATCAATGCTTTTCCTCATCATCCACATCATGTAATGGGGATCCCTCATCTCCTTCATCATGTCATGGTGACTCCTCATTTCCCTCATCTTGTCACGGATTCCCTTCATCACGTCATGGCGACTCCTCCTCATCATCATGGCTCCGTCACCATCATCGTGGCTTCTCCTGGCATGGTCTGTAAATGCTGACAGATTGAACTTGAAGTGAACTGGAATGTCCTCAGGGTCGATGTGTTTAAAGAGCTGCCCTCCATCTGCATGTGTCAACAGGTTCAGCATCTTCCTTCTCTTCTCCCATCTCTTCATTTCTTTACAATCTTCAGAGTCTAGATCGCTAAACTCAGCCGCATCGCACACATAGCACAGAGCATTGACCCAGATCTGGGCCAAATCTATTGATTTACACTTGTCTTGTCTATCATAGATAATGGTGAGAGAGAAGGGGATCTGGAATCCATCCTGGTAATTGATTTCATATATCATTGTAGATACCTCGTCATCTTGGGGTAGCTTGAAGCGGAACCCATTCTCCCACTGAACTCCCAGGATGTAGTTAATCATCAGCTCCATTACCTGGTCTGTGTCTCCCACCAGATAGATTGTCCTCCTGGTCCTGGAACTCTGCTCTCCAAACCTGAGCCTGACTACTTTTTTCAAACCTGAGCCTGGCTTTATCGTTTCCATGGGGATCTCATAAACAGACGGCGAGCCAGAGTGCTTCAGTTCACTCTTTTCTTTTACACCGTCAGCCAATCGTGTGGTCTTTGAGAGAGTGGCGATGACGACTGGTGAGCTCCACTTGCTGATTCCAGCTTCACCACAGTCGTATCTGACTCTCACTGTGTACTTTGTGAGGGACTGCAGTCCGGCGATGATGCAGACGTTGTCTTTGGAAGTCCTCTTCATCCACTCTGCCTCCTCCTCACTCTCCTCTGTGGGCAACTCTTTGTGTTCTACCACATAGTTCTGAATCTTGACCCCTTGTCCAATCACAGACGGCGTTGGACAGCATACCATGAGCTCAGTGGAGTAGGCTTTGATTTCAGGCTTACTGGGAGGGCAGGAGGGCAAGGTTTTGATGATGTCACTAACCTCGCTGCCTGGACCAAGGCCGGCTGAACACACGGCTCTGTATTTGAACTTGTACCCTGTACTGGGAAGCAGTCCAGACACTGTGTAGGCTGCGTCAGATTCAGACGTCTTCACGCTGCTCCATCCATCTTTCTCATCAATACAGTATTCTATCAGGTAGTGGGTGACGTCATGGGCTCCCCTATCAGGAGGGAGGAGCTCCAGCGTCACACTGTTGTGAGTTCTGTCACGTGCTGTTGGCTTCTCAGGTTTAGATGGAGGTTCCCAATGCTCGTTTCTTTTGGATCCGTTCTCATAAAGGTAAATGCTGGCTCCTTCTTGTTCCTTGTTGGGAATGGAGGCCGAGAGGAAACGTGATTGTGTGGCCTCTTTGTTAGCTTCGGCAAAATCTTTGAAAAGTCCAGCTTGCTTGTCCATGTCCTCAAATACATTGTCAGAGTGGTACCATCTTGTCAGATCAGGTTTAACTGGCACTAAGGCGTGTGTGTTCTCAGAGGGGGAATCCAAAGCTGACAGGACAGGGTCCTCACACCCCAGAGAGGTGAAAGTGAAACATACAACAAGCTTCACCTTTGAGTTCAAAACCTCTTTGTCAAGTTCCCTCTTCGATGTGACTATCTTGGTGGAACACGTCTGACTGTAGTCCTCTGTAATCATGCTTAGGAATCGATCGACCACATTGATCTCTCTCTCAATGCGATCCAGACATTCACTGAGGATGTTGCTGTTGAAACGGAACTCTTGCTGCTTTGTCAAGAAGTCGGACAACACCCTCTCTTCCTTTTCTCCCCCTCTAATAGACGGAAGGAGGTCTGCCAAAGTAGTCTTCAAATTCTCTGTCAAACACAGTTTTTTTAAAGTTTTCACTTTGGCATCAATTTCTTTGAAGTATTTTACAGGCTTGCTTCTCATTGCGTCGTTGCATCTCATCTCCAGCTCACTGAGGTCTTCCAGCGCAGTCTGCCATTGGTCAACTAAGCTTCCACTGATCTGACAAACCATCTGGGTGGCGGTGGGGTCCAATTCTGTTAACGGAAGTAGATTCACTTGCACAGGAACCCCCTCACCTACCTTCTGAGGCAAGGTTTTGTAGGTGTCCATGGCATCTTGAAAAGATACCGGATTGTTTTCCAGGAGAACGTCCCCATGGAATCTACAAGAGAACTCGCCATTTGTAGTTTCAGAAGTGTTCTTCTTGTCTAAAACACTCTCACCCCCAATAGAAACATAGGGAATGCTATTAAGCGTCACTTTAAAGCTTCCCTCAATGTCTTTACGGTCCTCGTGACTTGAGACCTCACGATCGAACACAAAGAAGGCATTTGCTCCATACAGTATACCTGTGACCACATGTGTAGCTATGCCTTCCCTAAAAACCTCCTTGTACTTAATGTGTTCCTGCCCAAGGTGGTTCATGGACAGTTGAGTGTTTTTCTTAGTGATGGTGTACCAAAGTGTGACTCTCGCCTGATTCTGAGACTCTTTAACATCTTTCAAATACTTTGCTGATCCCTCCACCTTAACCAGCCCTGCCAAACAGCTTGTTTTGAGAGAGCCGTTTACATTTAACACAGAGTATTTGTCAGCTGTAGAGTCAGATGTGATGACTTTGAAGTCGGTGAAAGGCTCGTCTGTTGTAATGATGTCCCTTCTGAGTGCTTCCTCGTCCCACAGCGTCAGGCCTGTAATCAGAGGAGACAAACCAAACACTAACAGTTATTTTATTGTGTGTGGGTATGACTGACTGACTGACTGACTGACTGAGTAGTGAGCAAGCGTGCTACCTGGAATGAGGTGATCATTGCGACAGTCATACAGCATTCCCAGGGAGAAGGGCCGTCCCAGTGCTGCTAGAGTCAAAGTTTGGTTTGAGCAAGGATCCATAGTAGGAAGTCACTGGTAGTCAGAATAAAACAAACAGAATAACATGATGCATCACTGGTAGTCAGAATAAAACAAACAGAATAACTTGATGCAACACTGGTAGTCAGAATAAAACAAACAGAATAACATGATGCATCACTGGTAGTCAGAATAAAACAAACAGAATAACTTGATGCATCACTGGTAGTAAGAATATAACAAACAGAATAACATGATGCATCACTGGTAGTAAGAATATAACAAACAGAATAACTTGATGTATCACTACTTGAGTTCAATCACCTCTTGAAAATATCAATATAACATGAAAATTAAAAACAGTTGTCTATTGGCCACAATGTATCATCACATTAATCATTGTTTCCCTGGAAAAAATCACTAAGGACTCATTCATTGAAGTTAAGTGAATATAGTAGTGATCCTCGCTATATGAGCCATGTTACAATTCCCAACAAGTGAGTTAACCTCACTCGGGTAAAGGTCACTATTTTCACCTCCGGATGAAAAGCATGGCCAAAGTAAACTGCCTAGTACTCAGGCCCAGAAGCTAGGATTTGCATACAATTAGTAGGTTTGGGTAGAAAGCACTCCAACGTTTCCAGAACTGTTACAATAATGGCTGTAAGTACAACAGAACTGATATGGCAGGCGAAAACCTGAGAAAAATCCATCCAGGAAGTAGGATTTTTTATGTTTGTAGTTTTCCGTAACTCATACAGATTCCATTGACTTATGACTCAAATTGCACTTCCTATGGCTTCCACTAGATGTCAACAGTCTTTAGAAATTGTTTCAGTCAGGCTTGTATTCTGAAAAATTAGGGAGTAAGGTCACTCTGAATGAGTGGACACTGCAGTGTCCAAGATGTTTTTCATGAGACAGAGAGCACGCCTTTCTTGTTTTCCTTTTATATTGACAAAGATATTGTCCGGTTGAAATATTATTGAGTATTATACAACTAAAAACAACCTGAAGATTGATTATAAACATCGTTTGACATGTTTCTACGAACTTTACTGATACTTGTCAGATTTTTTGACTGCCTTTGAGCCTGTGGATTACTGAACAAAGCGTGGTTTTGGATATAAAGAGGAACTTTATCGAACAAAATAAACATTTATTGAGTAAATGGGAGTCTTGTGAGTGCGACCATATGAAGATCATCAAAGGTAAGTGATACATTTTATTTCTATTTCTGACTTGTAATTGTTTGTAATGATTTGTCTGCTGGGCCCTGTCCTCAGATAATCGCATGGTATGCTTTCGCCGTAAAAGCCTTTTTGAAATCTGACACCTCTTGAACCTCTGGGGGCAGTATTTCATTTTTGGATGAAAAACGTTCCCGTTCTAAACAAGATATTTTGTCACGAAAAGATGCTCGACTATGCATATCATTGACAGCTTTGGAAAGAAAACACTCTGACATTTCCAAAACTGCAAAGATATTGTCTGTGAGTGAACAGAACTAATGCTACAGGTGAAACCAAGATGAAACTTCAAACAGGAAGTGAGCCAGATTTTTGAGGCGCTGTGTTCCAATGTCTCCTTATATGGCTGTGAATGCGCCAGGAACGAGCCTACACTTTCCGTCGTTTCCCCAAGGTGTCTGCAGCATTGTGACGTATTTGTAGGTATATCATTGGAAGATTGACCATAAGAGACTACATTTAATGTCCGCCTGGGGTCCTCCGTCGAAATTGGTGCGTAATCTCCAGCTGCATGTATTTTCCCATGTGATTCAGAGGAGAAACCAAACTTCCACGAATGATATATCATCGAATAGATATATGAAAAACACCTTGAGGATTGATTCCAAACAACTTTTGCCATGTTTCTGTCGATATTATGGAGTTAATTTGGAAAAAAGTTTGGCGTTTTGATGACTGAATTTTCGGTTGTTTTTTTTTGCCAAACGTGATGAACAAAACGGAGCGATTTCTCCTACACAAATAATATTTTTGGAAAAACTGAACATTTGCTATCTAACTGAGAGTCTCCTCATTGAAAACATGCATTCACCTTATGACATCCAGTGGAGCAGCCACTTTACAATAGTGCATCTAAATCTTTTACGGGGGGGGGTGAGAAGGATTACTTTATCCTATCCTAGGTATTCCTTAAAGAGGTGGGGTTTCAGGTGTCTCCGGAAGGTGGTGATTGACTCCGCTGTCCTGGCGTCGTGAGGGAGTTTGTTCCACCATTGGGGGGCCAGAGCAGCGAACAGTTTTGACTGGGCTGAGCGGGAACTGTACTTCCTCAGTGGTAGGGAGGCGAGCAGGCCAGAGGTGGATGAACGCAGTGCCCTTGTTTGGGTGTAGGGCCTGATCAGAGCCTGGAGGTACTGAGGTGCCGTTCCCCTCATAGCTCCGTAGGCAAGCACCATGGTCTTGTAGCGGATGCGAGCTTCAACTGGAAGCCAGTGGAGAGAGCGGAGGAGCGGGGTGACGTGAGAGAACTTGGGAAGGTTGAACACCAGACGGGTTGCGGCGTTCTGGCTGAGTTGTAGGGGTTTAATGGCACAGGCAGGGAGCCCAGCCAACAACGAGTTGCAGTAATCCAGACGGGAGATGACAAGTGCCTGGATTAGGACCTGCGCCGCTTCCTGTGTGAGGCAGGGTCGTACTCTGCGGATGTTGTAGAGCATGAACCTACAGGAACGGGCCACCGCCTTGATGTTAGTTGAGAACGACAGGGTGTTGTCCAGGATCACGCCAAGGTTCTTAGCGCTCTGGGAGGAGGACACAGTGGAGTTGTCAACCGTGATGGCGAGATCATGGAACGGGCAGTCCTTCCCCGGGAGGAAGAGCAGCTCCGTCTTGCCGAGGTTCAGCTTGAGGTGGTGATCCGTCATCCACACTGATATGTCTAACAGACATGCAGAGATGCGATTCGCCACCTGGTCATCAGAAGGGGGAAAGGAGAAGATTAATTGTGTGTCGTCTGCATAGCAATGATAGGAGAGACCATGTGAGGTTATGACAGAGCCAAGTGACTTGGTGTATAGCGAGAATAGGAGAGGGCCTAGAACAGAGCCCTGGGGGACACCAGTGGTGAGAGCACGTGGTGAGGAGACGGATTCTCGCCACGCCACCTGGTAGGAGCGACCTGTCAGGTAGGACGCAATCCAAGCGTGGGCCGCGCCGGAGATGCCCAACTCGGAGAGGGTGGAGAGGAGGATCTGATGGTTCACAGTATCGAAGGCAGCCGATAGGTCTAGAAGGATGAGAGCAGAGGAGAGAGAGTTAGCTTTAGCAGTGCGGAGCGCCTCCGTGATACAGAGAAGAGCAGTCTCAGTTGAATGACAGTTGAATAGTCTTGAAACCTGACTGATTTGGATCAAGAAGGTCATTCTGAGAGAGATAGCGGGAGAGCTGGCCAAGGACGGCACGTTCAAGGGTTTTGGAGAGAAAAGAAAGAAGGGATACTGGTCTGTAGTTGTTGACATCGGAGGGATCGAGTGTAGGTTTTTTCAGAAGGGGTGCAACTCTCGCTCTCTTGAAGACGGAAGGGACGTAGCCAGCGGTCAGGGATGAGTTGATGAGCGAGCAAATTGAGGTAGGGGAGAAGGTCTCCGGAAATGGTCTGGAGAAGAGAGGAGGGGATAGGGTCAAGCGGGCAGGTTGTTGGGCGGCCGGCCGTCACAAGACGCGAGATTTCATCTGGAGAGAGAGGGGAGAAAGAGGTCAGAGCACAGGGTAGGGCAGTGTGAGCAGAACCAGCGGTGTCGTTTGACTTAGCAAACGAGGATCGGATGTCGTCGACCTTCTTTTCAAAATGGTTGACGAAGTCATCTGCAGAGGGAGGAGGGGGAGGGGGAGGAGGATTCAGGAGGGAGGAGAAGGTGGCAAAGAGCTTCCTAGGGTTAGAGGCAGATGCTTGGAATTTAGAGTGGTAGAAAGTGGCTTTAGCAGCAGCGACAGAAGAGGAAAATGTAGAGAGGAGGGAGTGAAAGGATGCCAGGTCCGCAGGGGGAGGCGAGTTTTCCTCCATTTCCGCTCGGCTGCCCGGAGCCCTGTTCTGTGAGCTCGCAATGAGTCGTCGAGCCACGGAGCGGGAGGGGAGGACCGAGCCGGCCTGGAGGATAGGGGACATAGAGAGTCAAAGGATGCAGAAAGGGAGGAGAGGAGGGTTGAGGAGGCAGAATCAGGAGATAGGTTGGAGAAGGTTTGAGCAGAGGGAAGAGATGATAGGATGGAAGAGGAGAGAGTAGCGGGGGAGAGAGAGCGAAGGTTGGGACGGCGCGATACCATCCGAGTAGGGGCAGTGTGGGAAGTGTTGGATGAGAGCGAGAGGGAAAAGGATACAAGGTAGTGGTCGGAGACTTGGAGGGGAGTTGCAATGAGGTTAGTGGAAGAACAGCATCTAGTAAAGATGAGGTCGAGCGTATTGCCTGCCTTGTGAGTAGGGGGAAGGTGAGAGGGAGAGGTCAAAAGAGGAGAGGAGTGGAAAGAAGGAGGCAGAGAGGAATGAGTCAAAGGTAGACGTGGGGAGGTTAAAGTCGCCCAGAACTGTGAGAGGTGAGCCGTCCTCAGGAAAGGAGCTTATCAAGGCATCAAGCTCATTGATGAACTCTCCGAGGGAACCTGGAGGGCGATAAATGATAAGGATGTTAAGCTTGAAAGGGCTGGTAACTGTGACAGCATGGAATTCAAAGGAGGCGATAGACAGATGGGTAAGGGGAGAAAGAGAGAATGACCACTTGGGAGAGATGAGGATCCCGGTGCCACCACCCCGCTGACCAGAAGCTCTCGGGTGTGCGAGAACACGTGGGCGGACGAAGAGAGAGCAGTAGGAGTAGCAGTGTTATCTGTGGTGATCCATGTTTCCGTCAGTGCCAAGAAGTCGAGGGACTGGAGGGAGGCATAGGCTGAGATGAACTCTGCCTTGTTGGCCGCAGATCGGCAGTTCCAGAGGCTACCGGAGACCTGGAACTCCACGTGGGTCGTGCGCGCTGGGACCACCAGATTAGGGTGGCCGCGGCCACGCGGTGTGGAGCGTTTGTATGGTCTGTGCAGAGAGGAGAGAACAGGGATAGACAGACACATAGTTGACAGGCTACAGAAGAGGCTACGCTAATGCAAAGGAGATTGGAATGACAAGTGGACTACACGTCTCGAATGTTCAGAAAGTTGAGCTTACGTAGCAAGAATCTTATTGACTAAAATGATTAAAAATGATACAGTACTGCTGAAGTAGGCTAGCTGGCAGTGGCTGCGTTGTTGACTTTGTAGGCTAGCTGGCAGTGGCTGCGTTGTTGATTCGGGGGCTAGCTGGCTAGCTAGCAGTGTTGATTACGTTACGTTGCGTTAAAAGAACGACAATAGCTGACTAGGTAACCTAGAAAATCGCTATAGACTACACAATTATCTTTGATACAGAGACGGCTATGTAGCTAGCTATGTAGCTAGCTACGATCAAACAAATCAAACCGTTGTACTGTAATGAAATGAAATGAAAATGTGATACTACCTGTGGAGCGAGGCGAAATGCGACCGGGTTGTTGAGTGCGGAAGTTCTGTTCGGTAGACGTTGGCTAGCTGTTGGCTAGCTAGATGTGTCTCCTACGTTAAGGACGACAAATAGCTGGCTAGCTAACCTCGGTAAATTAAGATAATCACTCTAAAACTACACACTCTAAACTACACAATTATCTTGGATACGAAGACAGCAAAGACAACTATGTAGCTAGCTAACACTACACTAATCAAGTCGTTCAGTTGAGGGTAATAGTTTCTACAGTGCTGCTATTCTTATTGACTAAAATGATTAAAAATGATACAGTACTGCTGAAGTAGGCTAGCTGGCAGTGGCTGCGTTGTTGACTTTGTAGGCTAGCTGGCAGTGGCTGCGTTGTTGATTCAGGGGCTAGCTGGCTAGCTAGCAGTGTTGATTACGTTACGTTGCGTTAAAAGAACGACAATAGCTGGCTAAGTAACCTAGAAAATCGCTCTAGACTACACAATTATCTACACAATTATCTTTGATACAGAGACGGCTATGTAGCTAGCTATGTAGACGGTGGGCGTTAGCTAGCTGGCTAGCTGCTGGGAAGATACGTTAGGACGACGAAATACGATAATTACGCAATTATCTTTGATACAAAGACGGCTATGTAGCTAGCTAAGAAGAAATTGCTAAGATTAGACAAATCAAACCGTTGTACTATAATGAAATGTAATGAAATGTAATGAAAAGTTATACTACCTGCAGACCGAAGTGCAGACCGAAGTGCGGATGCGACTGCTGTTTCCAGGGTCCACAGAAACATGTCAAACGTTTTTATAATCAATCCTCAGGTTGTTTTTCAAATATATAATCGATAATATATGAAACGCGTCTCTTTTTCAGTAGGAGAGGGAGAGACAATGGCTGCCTCACTCTGTTGAGGAAGCAAAACTCATGCGAATTTGGCTGCAATTTCACTGGATGTTGGCCAGGTGGGACGCTGTATTCATGATGCAGCTCGGCTTTTATTATGAAGTAATAAAAAGTCTATTTGAACTCACATGCTCCGGTATTTGTGAAATATGATTGGACCAAGATATTTCCACGACAACCCTCCTACCACGCCCTCACCAGCACCACAAGCCACGCAGTCAGCCTGAAACACGCCCCGAAAATTAACACAGGCTGACTTCATTACGCTCATTAACTAAAACTAAGCACGGAAATTGTTGATTAGGCCACACTGCTGAACCTCCAGGTGCACACCCTTCTAGGAAATATATTCAACATTCTTCAACATACTTCCTTCAAGACTGTTGGAAAAGCATTCCAGGTGAAGATGGTTGAGAGAATGCCAAGAGTGTGTAAAGCTGTCATCAAGGCAAAGGGTGGCTATTTGAAGAATCTAAAAATTAAAATACATTTTGATTTGTTTAACAATTTTTTTGGTTACTACATGATTCCATATGTGTTATTTCATAGTTTTGATGTCTTCACTATTATTCTACAATGTAGAATGATTTTAGTGGGATTCGATGTTCCAAAACATAACTCTCACTGCTGCAGAGGGAAAAGAGAGAGCCTTGAGAAAACAAGTTCTGGTCTGTCATAAAAATAAAAGTGCTGAAAACATGTTGCCATGGAGAACAAGCTAGGTACAGCCGCCTAGTGCTAACATGTTGCCATGGAGAACAAGCTAGGTACAGCCGCCTAGCGCTAACATGTTGCCATGGAGAACAAGCTAGGTACAGCCACCTAGCGCTAACATGTTGCCATGGAGAACAAGCTAGGTACAGCCGCCTAGCGCTAACATGTTGCCATGGAGAACAAGCTAGGTACAGCCGCCTAGCGCTAACATGTTGCCATGGAGAACAAGCTAGGTACAGCCACCTAGCGCTAACATGTTGCCATGGAGAACAAGCTAGGTACAGCCGCCTAGCGCTAACATGTTGCCATGGAGAACAAGCTAGGTACAGCCGCCTAGCGCTAACATGTTGCCATGGAGAACAAGCTAGGTACAGCCGCCTAGCGCTAACATGTTGCCATGGAGAACAAGCTAGGTACAGCCGCCTAGCGCTAACATGTTGCCATGGAGAACAAGCTAGGTACAGCCGCCTAGCGCTAACATGTTGCCATGGAGAACAAGCTAGGTACAGCCGCCTAGCGCTAACATGTTGCCATGGAGAACAAGCTAGGTACAGCCGCCTAGCGCTAACATGTTGCCATGGAGAACAAGCTAGGTACAGCCGATTAGCACCAGCAAAACAACATTACGACGATATAATATGGTTAAAGATAATATTGTGATGTGTAACCATGTATGTAACCATTTTTTTACTGTATTATTGACTGTATGTTTGTTTTACTCCATGTGTAACTCTGTGTCGTTGTATGTGTCGAACTGCTTTGCTTTATCTTGGCCAGGTCGCAATTGTAAATGAGAACTTGTTCTCAACTTGCTTACCTGGTTAAATAAAGGTGAAATAAAAAAATAAAATAAAAATATAATAGATAATATTGTGATGTGTATTTCTGTTTTCATTCTTCTTTCAGGAAGCCGAGGGCACAGAGTCAGCACAGGATGCCCACTCGATAAAGACGTTCCCGAAGGGCACAGTGGAGCCCTTGATGACTTCTTTCAGGCAGCCGAGGGCACAGAGTCAGCACAGGATGCCCACTCAATAAAGACACTCCCGAAGGGCACAGTGGAGCCCTCGATGTCTTCTTTCAGGAAGCCGAGGGCACAGAGTCAGCACAGGATGCCCACTCGATAAAGACGCTCCCGAAGGGCACAGTGGAGCCCTTGATGACTTCTTTCAGGCAGCCGAGGGCACAGAGTCAGCACAGGATGCCCACTCAATAAAGACACTCCCGAAGGGCACAGTGGAGCCCTCGATGTCTTCTTTCAGGAAGCCGAGGGCACAGAGTCAGCACAGGATGCCCACTCGATAAAGACGCTCCCGAAGGGCACAGTGGAGCCCTCGATCACTCGACAACTAGCGTTTGAGATCGACTCAATTGACTCGTGAACAAACGTATCGAGTGATCAAGTGATACGTGTTCTGTTTGATACAAACTTAGCACCTTTTCTTCTCATCATTTTGACTAGAGAAGGTAGAAAACCCCTGTTTCTCAAGTAGACACTGGTACGGTCCTGGAGATAACGAATATGAGGTTAGAAAGGATCCATTTGGACTTACCTCTGCTCCAGGTTTTGCCTCCGTTCTGCAGTCAGTAGAATAGAGAAGGTGAGAGAGAGAGGGAGAGGTGGGTTCAGGTCTTATAATGGAACAGCCTAGCAGTCTCCACCCACCTCACCACTGAGAGAGAGAGAGAGAGAGAGAGAGAGAGAGAGAGAGAGAGAGAGAGAGAGAGAGAGAGAGAGAGAGACAGAGAGAGAGAGAGAGAGAGAGAGAGAGACACAGAGAGAGAGAGAGGAGGTATGTTCAGGTCTTATAGTGGAACAGCCCAGCATTCTCCTCCCATCTCACCAAGGCTAGAGGAGAGAATAGAAATATGGACCTTGTAGCTGTGGTAAGGGCATGAAATCAGCTGAAGGAAAGGCAGGTTGATGACCTCAGAGTGTTAATCAGCTGAAGGAAAGGCAGGTTGATGACCTCAGAGTGTTAATCAGCTGAAGGAAAGGCAGGTTGATGACCTCAGAGTGTAGATCAGCTGAAGGGAAAGGCAGGTTGATGACCTCAGAGTGTTAATCAGCTGAAGGAAAGGCAGGTTGATGACCTCAGAGTGTTAATCAGCTGAAGGAAAGGCAGGTTGATGACCTCAGAGTGTAGATCAGCTGAAGGGAAAGGCAGGTTGATGACCTCAGAGTGTTAATCAGCTGAAGGAAAGGCAGGTTGATGACCTCAGAGTGTTAATCAGCTGAAGGGAAAGGCAGGTTGATGACCTCAGAGTGTTAATCAGCTGAAGGGAAAGGCAGGTTGATGACCTCAGAGTGTTAATCAGCTGAAGGGAAAGGCAGGTTGATGACCTCAGAGTGTTAATCAGCTGAAGGAAAGGCAGGTTGATGACCTCAGAGTGTAACTCAGCTGATGGAAAGGCAGGTTGATGACCTCAGAGTGTTAATCAGCTGAAGGAAAGGCAGGTTGATGACCTGGTGACCCAAAGGTCCAACTGACATATGATACAAACTATACAAGTAGAGATCCTAAATATATAGGTTGGGTAATAACCCAGAAGGCTGTTCTATCACCCTCCCTCTGGAGCTCAACAGGTAATAACCCAGAAGGCTGTTCTATCACCCTCCCTCTGGAGCTCAACAGGTAATAACCCAGAAGGCTGTTCTATCACCCTCCCTCTGGAGCTCAACAGGTAATAACCCAGAAGGCTGTTCTATCTGAACACCCTGCCTCTGGAGCTCAACAGGTAATAACCAGAAGGCTCTTCTATCCGAACACCCTCCCCCTTGATAAACCAATTGGAATCTGTCTAACAGGAGCTCAATCAGATTGGCTGACATAATAAGCACTTAACCCCCCAGGGCGGAACAATTACCCAATTTGGCAATTATAACCAATTAACTGGTTCTACAATGTAAAAGGCCATTTCCACATCCATTTGGTACAGTCATCTGAATCACACTTAATGATATTTCAACACCACGGAACCATCCTTTTCTCTGATTAAATGTTCTGGAGCAGGAAGCCACGTGGCACTAAGCGCACTGAGGCACGCCGGTTCCTAATGACATAAACCAGGAAACATGGAACAAAGGAAACCGGACATTGAATTAAATAAACAGAACTTCTACCTGATGAGTCTTGCGAACGTTCATGTTGTTGGAAATTAAATGTGTAGATGGGTGAGCCGGTCAAGGATCGATTCAGACTAAGTGGTAAATTTTATGACAAGTAACAGTTTATTCAGAGTGAAAATATCTAGTACAGCGTAATTACGGCTCTTCCGTTAGTTCGTGTTGGAACAGCAGGAAAGAGACCGTTATTATTCAGTACACCACTAATATACGGAACAGACAGAAGGTTGATTCTAGGAAGATCGGATCTCCGGATTGGTTCAGCTGGTTGTAGTCTGTAGTCTTCCGCCATTGGCTCAGTTGTCTGTCCGTCATCGTAGAATCTTCTTCGGGCACAGTGTTCGGTTAAAAGGGAGATTATGTGTGTAATGTGGGAGCTATCCTGTAGGGGACCCCACAGGCTTTACTGTGAGTTGTAGCCATGTAATTAGCAGTATGTTAGTCACCTGCATACGAAATAGCAATTCCTTACAATGTGCACTATAAACATCGCGCTCAGAGCAAGGGGAGGAAATAGTTGGTTATAAAATGATGAAACCGCTAGTAATTATTGGAGTATATTAGATGGAATATAGATTTATCAACATGCATTTAAACGTGTGAAAGCACGTTATATATAATATATATATATATATATTTATAAATCACTCTCCGCTGGCGGGAGTTTGGGGGGGAGAAGGTGAAAAGCCGCTTATGGTGCGTCTTTTGTTTTAACAACAAATTCCTAATACAAGCGTCATAAGTAAATGATCAAAGTCAAGCAATTGTTACCTACCCAAAAGACCAGTTGTCTTATGCTAGTAAGTGTTGCCCCATTGCTTGTGAGCTTGCAAAGTAAACATTTAATCCTTTTTTTGATCAGCAATTTTTAGGGGGAAGAAGCTGCATAATTATTTATTTACGGGCGATCCTCTCTCTCCCTACATTGTGACGTTTGTTGATTGACAGTTTGTTGGTCCAATCAAAGTGCCCGAGCTTGCGTTTCACTAGCTAATCTGTTGCATTTTTTTGTTGTTGTTGAAAGGGAGGCTACTTTCTCTGGCTTCGTGAAGCCTAATCCACACAGACTCTCTGCCACAAAATGAGTGACAAAACATTCCAAAACCTGCTCATTATCTGGCCCGATCCTTTATATTCATCAGTCTCAAGTCAAAACCTGGCCAGATCCTTTATATTCATCAGTCTCAAGTCAAAACCTGGCCAGATCCTTTATATTCATCAGTCAGTCTCAAGTTATTTTATTTTATATCAAGTTGAATCTCAAGTCATCAAGTTTGCGACCAAGTCAAGTCATGTGACTCGGGTGGCTGCATCATGTTATGGGTATGCTTGCCATCGACAAGGGCTAGGGAGTTTTTTCAGTATAAGAAAATACATGGAATAGAACTAAGCGCAGGAAAAATCCCAAAGGAAAACCTGGATCAGTTTGCTTTCCAACAGACACTAGGAGATGAATTCACCTTTCAACAGGACAATAACCTGGATCAGTTTGCTTTCCAACAGACACTGGGAGATGAATTCTCCTTTCAAGCAGGAAAATATCCTACAAACACAAAGCCAAATCTACGTTACCAAGACAACATTGAAGATTCCTAAGTGGTCCTGTTACAGTTTTGACTTAAAATTGTCTTAAAAAATCTACGGCAAAAGACTTGAATTCAGGTGTCTAAATCTCTTAGAGATGTAGCCTAAAAGACTGACAGCTGTAATCGATGCCAAAGGTTTTTCTAACATGTATTGACTCAGGGGGCTGAATACTTTCTCTAGTCAAGATACACAAGGTTACTGTGCATTCAGAAAGTATTCAGACCCCTTCCCCTTTTCTACATTTTGTTACGTTACAGCCTTTATTCTAAGATTGATAATTTAATCAATCTACGCACAATACCCCATAATGACAAAGCAAAAAAACAGGTTTAAAAAATAAAAATAGAAATACCTTATTTACATAAGTATTCAGACCCTTTGCTGTGAGTTCAGGTACTTCCTGTTTCCATTGATGATCCTTGAGATGTTTCTACAACTTGATTGGAGCCCACCTGTGGTAAATTCAATTGATTGGACATGATTTGGAAAGGCACACACCTGTCTATATAAGGTCCCACAGTTGACAGGTGCATGACAGAGCAAACACCAAGCCATGAGGACGAAGGAATTGTCCGTAGAGCTCAGAGACAGGATTGTGTCGAGGCACAGATCTGGGGAAGGGTAGCAACACATTTCTGTAGCATTGAAGGTCCCCAAGAACACAGTGGCCTCCATCATTCTGCAGCATTGAAGGTCCCCAAGAACACAGTGGCCTCCATCATTCTTGAATGGAAGAAGTTTGGAACCACCAAGACTCTTCCTAGAGCTGTCCGCCGGGCCAAAATGAATAAAGCTGTTATGTAAAAAATGGTGGAAAAAGTCAAGGGGTCTGAATACTTTCTGAATGTATATGAGGCTTCATTTGTCATTACTTTATAATAAATGTTATCATTTTTCTCAACTTTGACATTACCGAGTATTTTGTGTAGAAAATAAATCACAATTCAAAACATTTTACTCCCACTTTGTAACACAACAAAATGTGGGAAAAGTCAAGGGGTGTGAATACTTTCTGAAGGCATTGTATTGTCTACACTTTGTAACCGTTAGCAATGATGCTAATGCTGCTGATGCTAATGCTGCTGATGCTAATTATGCTGATGATGATGCTAATGATGCTAATGCTGCTAATGATACCACTGATGCTAATGCTAATGCTGCTGATGCTAATGCTGCGGATGCTAATTATGCTGATGATGATGCTAATGCTGATGATGCTAATGCTGCTGATGCTAATTATGTTCATGCTAATGATGCTAATGATGCTAATACTAATGATGCTGATGATTCTGTGGGAAAAGTCAAGAGGTGTGAAGTACTGTAGTACTGTAGTACTGCTGGTGGGGACTGTGTGACACAGGAGACTGGTGAGGAGAGGACGGCTCAAAATAATGAACAGAGAATAGTGTTTAAACTACTGTCCATAATCCAGTCACCTCATAGAGAGAACAGTGTTTAAACTACTGTCCATAATCCAGTCACCTCATAGAGAGAACAGTGTTTAAACTACTGTCCATAATCCAGTCACCTCATAGAGAGAACAGTGTTTAAACTACTGTCCATAATCCAGTCACCTCATAGAGAGAACAGTGTTTAAACTACATAATCCAGTCACCTCATAGAGAGAACAGTGTTTAAACTACTGTCCATAATCCAGTCACCTCATAGAGAGAACAGTGTTTAAACTACTGTCCATAATCCAGTCACCTCATAGAGAGAACAGTGTTTAAACTACTGTCCATAATCCAGTCACCTCGTAGAGAGAACAGTGTTTAAACTACTGTCCATAATCCAGTCACCTCGTAGAGAGAACAGTGTTTAAACTACTGTCCATAATCCAGTCACCTCATAGAGAGAACAGTGTTTAAACTACTGTCCATAATCCAGTCACCTCATAGAGAGAACAGTGTTTAAACTACTGTCCATAATCCAGTCACCTCATAGAGAGAACAGTGTTTAAACTACTGTCCATAATCCAGTCACCTCATAGAGAGAACTGCACTACAACAAACTGGTATAGAAACAGAGATCAGATGGCTTTGCCCAACAACAAACCAGTATGGAAACAGAGGCCAGATGGCTTTGACCAACAACAAACCAGTATGGAAACAGAGGCCAGATGGCTTTGCCCAACAACAAACCAGTATAGAAACAGAGGCCAGATGGCTTTGCCCAACAACAAACCAGTATAGAAACAGAGGCCAGATGGCTTTGACCAACAACAAAACAGTATGGAAACAGAGGCCAGATGGCTTTGCCCAACAACAAACCAGTATAGAAACAGAGGCCAGATGGCTTTGCCCAACAACAAACCAGT
Organism: Oncorhynchus nerka; assembly: GCF_034236695.1. Lineage (NCBI taxonomy): Eukaryota > Metazoa > Chordata > Actinopteri > Salmoniformes > Salmonidae > Oncorhynchus > Oncorhynchus nerka. The sequence goes on along the minus strand of NW_027039468.1, from coordinate 872 downwards.
ATGGAAACAGAGGCCAGATGGCTTTGCCCAACAACAAACCAGTATAGAAACAGATATCAGATGGCTTTGCCCAACAACAAACCGGTATGGAAACAGAGGCCAGATGAAACAACAAGTTGAAGCAATACAATGTTCAGGGTGTACAGCTCCACCTCCGTTCTGTTACACTCAGACTTCTAGATGGTCAGGGAGGAAGTGAATGGACTCCTCATTAACCAACATTACTTTCCCAGGGTAATGTTCAGGGTGTACAGCTCCACCTCCGTTCTGTTACACTCAGACTTCTAGATGGTCAGGGAGGAAGTGAATGGACTCCTCATTAACCAACGTTACTTTCCCAGGGAAATACATGCAGATGAGAATAAAGACATTGTGCCAGTGTTTCTGTCTTTTCACAATAGATTTGAGTCCTATGGTAAAAGGTTAGCCTAATGGTCAGTCCTGCTAATGGGTCATTACCCTAGCCTAATGGTCAGTCCTATGGTAAAGGTTAGCCTAATGGTCAGTCCTGCTAATGCAAATTATCCTAGCCTAATGGTCAGTCTTGCTAATGGAAAATATCCTAGCCTAATGCATGCGCTTATAACATCTCTGAGGTGTTAGGTTGTCAACAGGCATAAACTCTGTGTTGTTTCCTGGTGGGCCACCCGGCCATTACAACAGTATTCAGCGCCTTCAGAACGTATTCAAGCCACTTGATTTATCCACATTTGGTTTTTACAGCCTGAATTCAAAAATGGATTAAATCATTTTTTTATTTCTCAGTAAACAATAATAATAATATATAATGACAAAGTGAAAACATATTAAATAGAAATGTTTTCAAATGTATTGAAAATGAAATACAGAAATACACGATTTGCATAAGTAAT
>NW_027039467.1:0-67056 GCF_034236695.1 Oncorhynchus nerka | reverse complement strand
GGTTCTATCAGTATTAATCCTGGTTGTTGTGGACACTAGTTAACCACTCTGTTCTATCAGTATTAATCCTGGTTGTTGTGGACACTAGTTAACCACTCTGTTCTATCAGTAGTAATCCTGGTTGTTGTAGACACTAGTTAACCACTCTGTTCTATCAGTATTAATCCTGGTTGTTGTAGACACTAGTTAACCACTCTGTTCTACCAGTATTAATCCTGGTTGTTGTAGACACTAGTTAACCACTCTATCAGTATTAATCCTGGTTGTTGTAGACACTAGTTAACCACTCTGTTCTATCAGTATTAATCCTGGTTGTTGTAGACACTAGTTAACCACTCTGTTCTATCAGTATTAATCCTGGTTGTTGTGGACACTAGTTAACCACTCTGTTCTATCAGTATTAATCCTGGTTGTTGTGGACACTAGTTAACCACTCTGTTCTATCAGTATTAATCCTGGTTGTTGTAGACACTAGTTAACCACTCTGTTCTACCAGTATTAATCCTGGTTGTTGTAGACACTAGTTAACCACTCTGTTCTATCAGTAGTAATCCTGGTTGTTGTGACACTAGTTAACCACTCTGTTCTATCAGTAGTAATGGTTATTGTAGACACTAGTTAACCAATTCTATCAGTTTAATCCTGGTTGTGGACACTACCAGTTAACCTGGCTCTGTTAACTATCAGTATAATAATAGTTAACCTGTTCTATCAGTTATTAACTTGTTGTGGACACTAGTTAACCACTCTGTTCTATCAGTATTAATCCTGGTTGTTGTAGACACTAGTTAACCACTCTGTTCATCAGTATTAATCCTGGTTGTTGAAGACACTAGAACCACTCTGTTCTACCAGTATTAATCCTGGTTGTTGTGACACTAGTTAACCACTCTATCAGTATTAATCCTGGTTGTTGTAGACACTAGTTAACCACTTAAGTACCTGGTTGTTGTAGACACCTAGTTAACCACTCTGTTCTACTCAGTATTAATCCTGGTTGTTGTGGACACTAGTTAACCACTCTGTTCTATCAGTAGTAATCCTGGTTGTTGTGGACACTAGTTAACCACTCTATCAGTATTAATCCTGGTTGTTGTAGACACTAGTTAACCACTCTGTTCTATCAGTGGTAATCCTGGTTGTTGTGACACCAGTTAACCACTTGTTCTATCAGTAGTAATCCTGGTTGTTGTGGACACTTGAACCACTTCATCAGTAGTAACCACTTAACCACCTGTTCTATCAGTTTAATCCTGGTGGAGACACTAGTTAACCACCGGTTCCATCAGTTAATCCTGGCTGTTGTGAAGACACAGTATTAAGTCCTGGTTGTTGTGGACACTAGTTAACCACTCTGTTCTATCAGTAGTAATCCTGGTTGTTGTGGACACTAGTTAACCACTCTGTTCTATCAGTATTAATCCTGGTTGTTGTAGACACTAGTTAACCACTCTGTTCTACCAGTATTAATCCTGGTTGTTGTAGACACTAGTTAACCACTCTATCAGTATTAATCAGACACTAGTAATCCTGGTTGTTGTAGACACCAGTTTAATCCACTCTGTTCTATCAGTATTAATCCTGGTTGTTGTGGACACTAGTTAACCACTCTGTTCTATCAGTATTAATCCTGGTTGTTGTGGACACTAACACACTGTTCTATCAGTAGTAATCTGGCTGTTGTAATACTAGTTAACCACTCTGTTCATCAGTATTAATCCTGGTTGTTGTAGACACTAGTTAACCACTCTGTTCTACCAGTATTAATCCTGGTTGTTGTATTACCAGTTAACCACTCTATCAGTTAACCAGACAATTAAGCTAACCACTCTGTTCTATCAGTACTAATCCTGGTTGTTGTGACACAGTTAACCACTCTGTTCTACCAGTATTAATCCCGGTTGTTGTGGACACTAGTTAACCACTCTGTTCTATCAGTATTAATCCTGGTAACTCAGTTAACTGGGTTGTTGTAGACACTAGTTAAACCACTCTGTTCTATCAGTATTAATCCTGGTTGTTGTGGACACTAGTTAACCACTCTATCAGTTCTACCAGTATTAAGTCTAATCTGGTTGTTGTGGACACTAGTTAACCACTCTGTTCTACCAGTATTAATCCTGGTTGTTGTGACACTAGTTAACCACTCTGTTCTACCAGTTAATCCTGGTAATCTGGTTTAATCCTGTTGTTGGACACTAGTTAACCACTCTGTTCTATCAGTATTAATCCTGGTTGTTGTAGACACTAGTTAACCACTTGTTCTATCAGTATTAATCCTGGTTGTTGTAGACACTAGTTAACCACTCTGTTCTATCAGTATTAATCCTGGTTGTTGACACTAGTTAACCACTTGTTCTATCAGTAGTAATCCTGGTTGTAGACACTAGTTAACCACTCTGTTCTATCAGTATTAATCCTGGTTGTTGTGGACACTAGTTAACCACTCTGTTCTATCAGTATTAATCCTGGTTGTTGTGACACTAGTTAACCACTCTGTTCTATCAGTATTAATCCTGGTTGTTGTAGACACTAGTTAACCACTCTGTTCTATCAGTATTAATCCTGGTTGTTGTAGACACTAGTTAACCACTTGTTCTAACTAATCCTTGCCACTACCAGTATTAAATCCTGGTTGTTGAAGACACTAGTTAACCACTCTGTTCTACCAGTATTAATCCTGGTTGTTGTAGACACTAGTTAACCACTCTATCAGTATAATCCTGGTTGTTGTAGACACTATCAGTAGTACTAATCCTGGCTGTTGTGGACACTAGTTAACCACTTGTTCTACCAGTATTAATCCTGGTTGTTGTAGACACTAGTTAACCACTCTGTTCTATCAGTAGTAATCCTGGTTGTTGTAGACACTAGTTAACCACTGTTCTATCAGTATTAATCCTGGTTGTTGTAGACACTAAGTTAACACTCAGTTCCTGCTGTTGTGGACACTAGTTAACCACTCTGTTCTATCAGTATTAATCCTGGCTATCAGTAGTAATCCTGGCTGTTGTAGACACTGCCAACCACTCTGTTGTATTAATCCTGGTTGTTGTAGACACTAGTTAACCACTCTGTAATCCTATCAGTGCAATCCTGGTTGTGGACACTGAACACTATCAGTAGTAACCACTGCTAACCACTTGTTCTATCAGTATTAATCCTGGTTGTTGTAGACACTAGTTAACCACTTGCTCCTACCAGTATTAATCCTGAAGCAGTATTAACCACTCCTGGTTGTTGTAGACACTAGTTAACCACTTGTTCCCTATCAGTAGTAACTCTGCTGTTGTGGACACTAGTTAACCACTCTATCAGTAGTAACTAGTTAACCACTCCACGTTCTATCAGTATTAATCCTGGTTGTTGTAGACACTAGTTAACCACTCTGTTCTATCAGTATTAATCCTGGTTGTTGTGATACACTAGTTAACCACTTGGTTCTATCAGTATTAATCCTGGTTGTTGTGACACTAGTTAACCACTCTGTTCTATCAGTAGTAATCCTGGTTGTTGTGACACTAGTTAACCACTCTGTTCTATCAGTATTAATCCTGGTTGCTGTAGACACTAGTTAACCACTCTGTTCTACCAGTGCATTAATCCTGGTTGTTGTAGACACTAGTTAACCACTCTATCAGTATTAATCCTGGTATGTTGTACACTACACTACCTGTTCTATCAGTATTAATCCACTCCACTGTTCTATCAGTATTAATCCTGGCTGTTGTAGACACTAGCTAACCACTTGTTCTACCAGTATTAATCACTAGTTAACCACTCTATCAGTATTAATCCTGGTTGTTGCACCGTTAACCACTTAATCTAATCCTGGTTGTTGTGGACACTAGTTAACCACTTCTATTAATCCTGGCTGTTGTGACACTCAGTATTAAGTATTAATCCTGGTTGTTGTGACACTAGTTAACCACTCTGTTCTATCAGTATTAATCCTGGCTGTTGTGGACCAGTATATTAATCCTGGTTGTTGTAGACACTGTTAACCACCTGTTCTATCATATTAATCCTGGTTGTTGTAGACACTCCACTCTATCAGTGGTTGTTGTAGACACTAGTTAACCACTCTGTTCTATCAGTAGTAATCCTGGTTGTGGACACTGTGTAGTACACTAGCAACCACTCTGTTCTATCAGTATTAATCCTGGTTGTTGTAGGACACTAGTTAACCACTATCAGTATTAATCCTGGTTGGTTGTGACACCAGTTAACCACTCTGTTCTATCAGTATTAATCCTGGTTGTTGTGGACACTAGTTAACCACTCTGTTCTATCAGTAGTAATCCTGGTTGTTGTGGACACTCAGTTAACCACTTCTGTCTCTATCAGTAGTAATCCTGGTTGTTGTAGACATCAGTTAACCACTCTGTTAACCACCTGGTTGTTGTAGACTGTTCCAATATCAGTATTAATCCTGGTTGTTGTAGACACTAGTTAACCACTTGTTCTATCACACTAGTTAACCACTTAAGCATCCTGGTTGTTGTGGACACTAGTTAACCACTCTGTTCTATCAGTATTAATCCTGGTTGTTGTAGACACTAGTTAACCACTTGCTCTATCAGTATTAATCCTGGTTGTTGCAGACACTAGTTAACCATTCTGTTCTACCAGTATTAATCCTGGTTGTTGGTAGACACTAGTTAACCACTCTATCTCCTGGTTGTTGCAGACACTAGTTAACCACTGTTCTATCAGTACTAATCCTGGTTGTTAGACACTAGTTAACTACTCTGTTCTACCAGTATTAATCCTGGTTGTTGTAGACACTAGTAACCACTCTAATTCTACCAGTATTAATCCTGGTTGTTGGTGTGGACACTAGTTAACCACCTGTTCTATCAGTATTAATCCTGGCTGTTGTATCAGTTAACCACCTAGTATTAATCCTGGTTGTTGTAGACACCAGTTGAACCACTTCAATCCTATCAGCATAATCCTGGCTGTTGCAGACACTATTAACCACTCCTATCAGTATTAATCCTGGTTGTTGTGGACACTAGTTAACCACTCGGTTCTATCAGTATTAATCCTGGTTGTTGTGGACACTAGTTAACCACTCTGTTCTATCAGTATTAATCCTGGTTGTTGCAGACACTGGTGCCACTCTGTTCTATCAGTATTAATCCTGGTTGTTAAGACACTCAGTTAACCACTCTGTTCTATCAGTATTAATCCTGGTTGTTGTAGACACTAGTTAACCACTCTGTTCTATCAGTATTAATCCTGGTTGTTGTAGACACCAGTTAACCACTCTGTCTCTATCAGTATTAATCCTGGTTGTTGTAGACACTAGTTAACCACTCTGTTCTATCAGTAGTAATCCTGGTTGTTGTAGACACTAGTTAACCACTTACTGTTCTATCAGTATTAATCCTGGTTGTTGTAGACACCTAGTTAACCACTCTGTTCTACCAGTATTAACCGTATAAATCCTGGTTGTTGTGGACACTAGTTAACCACTCTGTTCTATCAGTATTAATCCTGGTTGCTGGACACTAGTTAACCACTCTGTTCTATCAGTATTAATCCTGGTTGTTGTAGACACTAGTTAACCACTCTGTTCTATCAGTATTAATCCTGGTTGTTGTGGACACTAGTTAACCACTCTGTTCTATCAGTATTAATCCTGGTTGTTGTGGACACTAGTTAACCACTCTGTTCTATCAGTATTAATCCTGGTTGTTGTAGACACTAGTTAACCACTCTGTTCTATCAGTATTAATCCTGGTTGTTGTAGACACTAGTTAACCACTCTGTTCTATCAGTAGTAATCCTGGTTGTTGTAGACACTAGTTAACCACTCTGTTCTACCAGTATTAATCCTGGTTGTTGTAGACACTAGTTAACCACTCTGTTCTATCAGTATTAATCCTGGTTGTTGTAGACACTAGTTAACCACTCTGTTCTATCAGTATTAATCCTGGTTGTTGTAGACACTAGTTAACCACTCTGTTCTATCAGTATTAATCCTGGTTGTTGTGGACACTAGTTAACCACTCTGTTCTATCAGTACTAATCCTGGTTGTTGTAGACACTAGTTAACCACTCTGTTCCTATCAGTTAGCCACTCTGTTCTATCAGTACCCTGGTTATTTGTAGACACTAGTTAACCACTCTGTTCTACCAGTATTAATCCTGGTTGTTGTAGACACTAGTTAACCACTCTGTTCTATCAGTATTAATCCTGGTTGTTGTAGACACTAGTTAACCACTCTGTTCTATCAGGTTGTTGTTAGACACTAGTTAACCACTCTGTTCTATCAGTAGTAATCCTGGTTGTTGTGGACACTAGTTAACCACTCTGTTCTATCAGTAGTAATCCTGGTTGTTGTGGACACTAGTTAACCACTTCTGTTCCTGGTACACTAGTTAGCCACTCGGTTCTATCAGTAAATCCTGGTTGTTGTGGACACTAGTTAACCACTCTGTTCTATCAGTAGTAATCCTGGTTGTTGGAGACGTTAACCACTCTGCTCCAGTTCTATGGTACTAATCCTGGTTGTTGTACCCTCACCTATCAGTACTAATCCTGGTTGTTGGAGTGCCCCCTCCCTCCCCCATCAAAGTTGCCTATCCCTTATGTAGACAATAGTTACCCATGCTGAACAATCAGTACTCAGGCGTATTGCCACAATACCCATTCAGTCCGATGCTCATGATTATTTATGTGCTTCCCAAATGGCACCTATTCCCTATTTAGTGGTCAGGAGTAGTGCACTCTATATGGGATAGGGTACCGTTCAGGGCAAGCCTGTCTCCTTTACCGACGGTGCTCATTATCCTCTAACAAGTGGTGCAGATGTCTTCACTCTGAGGCTGTGAGCCTCCCAAATGGCACCCTTTTCCCTAGTGAGTGCACTACTACCGATAGATGTCTGATCAAAAGTAGTGCACTGCCTAGGGAATAGGAATCAATTTGGGACACAGACACGATCTCCATTAGAAGGACTCTGGGCTGGTCTCAGAAGCCTATTCTACATTCACATAGCTCCCTATTTCAACCCTTATAGTGCACAACCTCTGACCAGAGCCCTATTGTCCCTGGTTAAACGTGAGTGCACTATGTGGGAATAGGGTGCCAGTTGGGAGACTAGCCAGAGAAATAGGCTAAATGTTACTGCCATGAAATGATGAGGATGTGAAGTGTGTTTCAAGTAGCAGAGTGGGGTCTCATGACTGATATCCCTTTGTTTCTGTCTCTCTCCCTCTCTTTGTCTCTTTCCATTCTCCCTCTTTCTCCTCCCCTCCCTCTCCCTCTCTCCCCCTCCCTCCCTCTCCCTCTCTTCTCCTCTCCCTCTCTCCCCTCCTCCCCTGTCTCCCCTCTCCCTCTATCCCCTCCCTCTCCTCTCCCTCCCTCTCCCCTCCCTCCCTCCCCTCCCTCTCTCCCCTCTCCCTCCCACCACCCCCTCCCCCTCCTTCCCTCCCCTCCCTCCCTCCCACCACCCCCTCCCCTCCCTCCCTCCCAGATGGGGCGAGGGTAGCCTCTTCTACAGGGATAGACATCCTGCTGTTGGATGACTTCAACCTGGTCATCAATGACGTTACGTACCTGGTTCGACCGCCACGGAGAGGTGAGATTGACCAGGGGTCAGGAGATGAAAACACATTTATTTTGTACTTCATACTTTTAAGAGGTGAAAGTAGGCATTTGTCTGTCTGTCTGTCTGTCTGTCTGTCTGTCTGTCTGTCTGTCTGTCTGTCTGTCTGTACCTTCTAACCCTCTGTGTGTGTCTGTTGATCTCCTAGCCAATGAGGAGGCAGAGCCTGTCTGCCTGTCTGTTTCTACCTTCTAACCCTCTGTGTGTGTCTTTAGATCTCCTAGCCAATGAGGAGGCAGTGCCTGTCTGCCTGTCTGTTTCTACCTTCTAACCCTCTGTGTGTGTCTTTAGATCTCCTAGCCAATGAGGAGGCAGAGCCTGTCTGCCTGTCTGTTTCTACCTTCTAACCCTCTGTGTGTGTCTTTAGATCTCTAGCCAATGACGGCAGAGCCTGTCTGCCTGTCTGTTTCTACCTTCTAACCCTCTGTGTGTGTCTTTAGATCTCCTGTCTGTTTCTACCTTCAACCCTCTGTGTGTGTCTTTAGATCTCTAGCCAGACGAGGCAGAGCGTCTGAACGACGTTAAGTTCCTGGTTCAGCAGCTCTACACCACCATGCGTATAGAAGAGCATCAGCTTAGTAAAGAGAAGGAACTGGTGGTCAGACTAGAGGACCTCAACTCACAGCTCGTCCTCTAGAGAAGGTAGGGACACACACAGTCACTTATTGGCATTAAGTACATTTGTAAATATCACTTTTTCTGTCTTCTGATGGACATGAATTACCGTGTTTAGAATTCCATTCACTTTATGGTTAATGTTTAGGGGGGCGGATAGAGAACTGCATGGTTAATGTTTAGGGGGGGATAGAGAACTGCATGGTTAATGTTTAGGGGGATAGAGAACTGCATGGTTAATGTTTAGGGGGATAGAGAACTGCATGGTTAATGTTTAGGGGGGATAGAGAACTGCATGGTTAATGTTTAGGGGGGGGATAGAGAACTGCATGGTTAATGTTTAGCATGGGGGGGATAGAGAACTGCATGTTTAATGTTTAGGGGGAATAGAGAACTGCATGGTTAATGTTTAGGGGGGGATAGAGAACTGCATGGTTAATGTTTAGCATGGGGGATAGAGAACTGCATGGTTAATGTTTAGTATTGGGGGGGGGATAGAGAACTGCATGGTTAATGTTTAGCATGGGGGATAGAGAACTGCATGGTTAATGTTTAGCATGGGGGGATAGAGAACTGCATGGTTAATGTTTAGCATGGGGGGATAGAGAACTGCATGGTTAATGTTTAGCATGGGGGGGTAGAGAACTGCATGGTTAATGTTTAGCATGGGGGATAGAGAACTGCATGGTTAATGTTTAGCATGGGGAGGGTAGAGAACTGCATGGTTAATGTTTAGCATGGGGGGTAGAGAACTGCATGGTTAATGTTTAGCATGGGGGGGATAGAGAACTGCATGGTTAATGTTTAGCATGGGGGGTAGAGAACTGCATGGTTAATGTTTAGCATGGGGGGGATAGAGAACTGCATGGTTAATGTTTAGCATGGGGGGTAGAGAACTGCATGGTTAATGTTTAGCATGGGGGGGGGGGAGAGAACTGCATGGTTAATGTTTAGCATGGGGGGGATAGAGAACTGCATGGTTAATGTTTAGCATGGGGGAATAGAGAACTGCATGGTTAATGTTTAGCATGGGTGGGGTAGAGAACTGCATGGTTAATGTTTAGCATGGGGGGGGATAGAGAACTGCATGGTTAATGTTTAGGGGGGATAGAGAACTGCATGGTTAATGTTTAGCATGGGGGGGATAGAGAACTGCATGGTTAATGTTTAGCATGGGGGGGATAGAGAACTGCATGGTTAATGTTTAGCATGGGGGTAGAGAACTGCATGGTTAATGTTTAGCATGGGGGAGTAGAGAACTGCATGGTTAATGTTTAGCATGGGGGGCATGGTTAATGTTTAGCATGGGGGAGTAGAGAACTGCATGGTTAATGTTTAGCATGGGGGGGTAGAGAACTGCATGGTTAATGTTTAGCATGGGGGGGTAGAGAACTGCATGGTTAATGTTTAGCATGGGGGGGTAGAGAACTGCATGGTCAATGTTTAGCATGGGGGGTAGAGAACTGCATGGTTAATGTTTAGCATGGGGGGGTAGAGAACTGCATGGTTAATGTTTAGCATGGGGGGGATAGAGAACTGCATGGTTAATGTTTAGCATGGGGGGATAGAGAACTGCATGGTTAATGTTTAGCATGGGGGGATAGAGAACTGCATGGTTAATGTTTAGCATGGGGGTAGAGAACTGCATGGTTAATGTTTAGCATGGGGGTAGAGAACTGCATGGTTAATGTTTAACTGCATGGTTAATGTTTAGCATGGGGGGATAGAGAACTGCATGGTTAATGTTTAGCATGGGGGTAGAGAACTGCATGGTTAATGTTTAGTATGGGGCATGGTTAATGTTTAGGGGGGGGGATAGAGAACTGCATGGTTAATGTTTAGCATGGGGGATAGAGAACTGCATGGTTAATGTTTAGCATGGGGGATAGAGAACTGCATGGTTAATGTTTAGCATGGGGGGGTAGAGAACTGCATGGTTAATGTTTAGCATGGGGGCATGGTTAATGTTTAGAACTGCATGGTTAATGTTTAGCATGGGGGGGTAGAGAACTGCATGGTTAATGTTTAGCATGGGGGGTTAGAGAACTGCATGGTTAATGTTTAGTATGGGGGTAGAGAACTGCATGGTTAATGTTTAGCATGGGGGGGTGAGAACTGCATGGTTAATGTTTAGCATGGGGGGTAGAGAACTGCATGGTTAATGTTTAGTATGGGGGGGAACTGGTTAATGTTTAGAAGGATAGAGAACTGCATGGTTAATGTTTAGCATGGGGGTAGAGAACTGCATGGTCAATGGGGGGTAGAGAACTTAATGCATGGGGGGGGTAGAGAACTGCATGGCTAATGTTTAGCATGGGGGATAGAGAACTGCATGGCTAATGTTTAGCATGGGGGTGGGTAGAGAACTGCATGGTTAATGTTTAGCATGGGGGTAGAGAACTGCATGGTTAATGTTTAGCATGGGGGGATAGAGAACTGCATGGCTAATGTTTAGCATGGGGGTGGGTAGAGAACTGCATGGTTAATGTTTAGCATGGGGGTAGAGAACTGCATGGTTAATGTTTAGCATGGGGGGATAGAGAACTGCATGGTTAATGTTTAGCATGGGGGGGGTAGAGAACTGCATGGTCAATGTTTAGCATGGGGGGTAGAGAACTGCATGGTTAATGTTTAGCATGGGGGGGGTAGAGAACTGCATGGTTAATGTTTAGCATGGGGGGGTAGAGAACTGCATGGTTAATGTTTAGCATGGGGGGGGTAGAGAACTGCATGGTTAATGTTTAGTATGGGGGGTAGAGAACTGCATGGTTAATGTTTAGCATGGGGGGGGTAGAGAACTGCATGGTTAATGTTTAGCATGGGGGTAGAGAACAGCATGGTTAATGTTTAGCATGGGGGTAGAGAACTGCATGGTTAATGTTTAGCATGGGGGTAGAGAACTGCATGGTTAATGTTTAGCATGGGGGGGGGTAGAGAACTGCATGGTTAATGTTTAGGGGGGGATAGAGAACTGCATGGTTAATGTTTAGCATGGGGGTAGAGAACTGCATGGTTAATGTTTAGCATGGGGGGTAGAGAACTGCATGGTTAATGTTTAGCATGGGGGGTAGAGAACTGCATGGTTAATGTTTAGCATGGGGGTAGAGAACTGCATGGTTAATGTTTAGCATGGGGGTAGAGAACTGCATGGTTAATGTTTAGCATGGGGGATAGAGAACTGCATGGTTAATGTTTAGCATGGGGGGGGATAGAGAACTGCATGGTTCATGTTTAGCATGGGGGGTAGAGAACTGCATGGTTAATGTTTAGCATGGGGGGGTAGAGAACTGCATGGTTAATGTTTAGCATGGGGGGGTAGAGAACTGCATGGTTAATGTTTAGCATGGGGGGGGGGATAGAGAACTGCATGGTTAATGTTTAGCATGGGGGGGTAGAGAACTGCATGGTTAATGTTTAGCAGGGGGAGTAGAGAACTGCATGGTTAATGTTTAGTATGGGGGATAGAGAACTGCATGGTTAATGTTTAGCATGGGGGTAGAGAACTGCATGGTTAATGTTTAGCATGGGGGGGGGTAGAGAACTGCATGGTTAATGTTTAGCATGGGGGGTTAGTAAAGGCTCAATACAACTGTATTCAGCAGTTTACTCCCAATGGAAGGATGGACACAAACCAGCACATTTGGAAATCTTCACAAATCAATGGATGGTAGTGATGGTAGTGTGACGGTAGTGAGTGATAGAAGATGTGACGGTAGTGAGTGATAGAAGATGTGACGGTAGTGAGTGATAGGATGTGTGACGGTAGTGAGTGATAAGATGTGACGGTAGTGAGTGATAGGATGTGTGACGGTAGTGAGTGATAAGATGTGAGGGTAGTGAGTGATAAGATGTGACGGTAGTGAGTGATAAGATGTGTGATGGTAGTGATGGTAGTGTGACGGTAGTGAGTGATAAGATGTGTGACGGTAGTGAGTGATAAGATGTGTGACGGTAGTGAGTGATAAGATGTGTGACGGTAGTGAGTGATAAGATGTGACGGTAGTGAGTGATAAGATGTGTGATGGTAGTGTGACGGTAGTGAGTGATAGGATGTGTGACGGTAGTGAGTGATAAGATGTGTGACGGTAGTGAGTGATAAGATGTGTGACGGTAGTGAGTGATAAGATGAGTGACGGTAGTGAGTGATAAGATGTGTGACGGTAGTGAGTGATAAGATGAGTGACGGTAGTGAGTGATAGGATGTGTGACGGTAGTGAGTGATAGGATGTGTGACGGTAGTGAGTGATAAGATGTGTGACGGTAGTGAGTGAGTTATATATATATATCTCTTAGCTGATGCTTTTATCCAACGCAACTGAATTGTTTTTACTCTTTATGCGATGCGCAATGCAGAGAACACCGGAAGAAGAATTATCATTAATTACCATAGTGAATTATTGTAATGTTTGTTTGTGTCAATTAATCCCATAATGGATGGGTTTACCAATTAGCGATTTGACACGGGAAAAATGTCCTTCATTCACACATGTTTTACGAATGTGTGGTCCCGGGAATCAAACCCGCTTTTCCTGGTGTTGCAAGCACTATGCTCTCACAACTGAGTTGGTGTTCCTTTTTATGACTGATGGCTGTCTCTGATTGGCTGTTTGCCCAGGTGAGGGAGGAGCTGAGTCGTAAGGCGGAGCGTCGTACCACCTGGGTGCTGTGGGGGGGCATGGCCTACATGGCAACACAGTTTGGGATCCTGGCGCGTCTCACCTGGTGGGAGTACTCCTGGGACATCATGGAGCCTGTCACCTACTTCATTACCTACGCTACCGCCATGGCTATGTACTCCTACTACGTACTCACACGCCAGGTAACACACACACACACACACACACACACACACACACACACACACACACACACACACACACACACCCTCTATAGCACACAGCAAATCCACTAGTCTTTGTGTAAGCACTAGTCTTTGTGTATTCTAGTAGCATTTTTGGAGCAAGTTCATTCGTGTTTGGTTCATTCGTGTTTGGTTCATTCGTGTTTGGTTCATTCGTGTTTGGTTCATTCGTGTTTGGTTCATTCGTGTTTGGTTCATTCGTGTTTGGTTCATTCGCGTTTGGTTCATTCGCGTTTGGTTCATTCGCGTTTGGTTCATTCGCGTTTGGTTCATTCGCGTTTGGCTCATTCGCGTTTGGTTCATTCGCGTTTGGCTCATTCGCGTTTGGCTCATTCGCGTTTGATTCAGTCGCGTTTGGTTAATTCGCGTTTGGCTCATTCACGTTTGATTCATTCACGTTTGATTCAGTCGCGTTTGGTTAATTTGCGTTTGGTTAATTCGCGTTTGGCTCATTCACGTTTGATTCATTCACGTTTGGTTCATTCGCGTTTGGTTCATTCGCGTTTGGTTTCTTTCGCGTTTGGCTCATTCGCGTTTGGCTCATTCGCGTTTGATTCAGTCGCGTTTGATTCAGTCGCGTTTGGTTAATTCGCGTTTGGCTCATTCACGTTTGGTTCATTCACATTTGGTTAATTCGCGTTTGGCTCATTCACGTTTGATTCATTCACATTTGATTCATTCACGTTTGGTTCATTCACATTTGATTCATTCACGTTTGGTTCATTCACGGATGTGTCCTCCTTTTCCTGTTGGGCTACAGTATGTATACAGTATATTCCTCAGTAGAAGTTGTAGCATTCTGGAGTAGGTGTATCTGTGTGTTGTGTTATTGTGACAGAATATCCCCCGTCCTGTAGGAGTACATCTACCCAGACGCCAGGGACAGACAGTACCTGCTGTTCTTCCACAAGGGGGTGAAGAGACAACGCTTTGACATCTACAAGTACAACGAGCTGAAGGACTCTATCGCTGAGGTAGGCACTAACCCCGACACGGACACCAACCACGACACCAACCACGACCCCGACACTAACACCAACTCCAACACTAACCTCGACACTGACACCAACCCCGACACTAACCCCATCCCCGACACTAACCCCGACACTGACACCAACCCCGACACTGACACCAACCCCGACACTGACACCAACCCCGACACTGACACCAACCCCGACACTGACACCAACCCCGACACTGACACCAACCCCGACACTGACCCCATCCCCGACACTAACCCCGACACTGACACCAACCCCGACACTGACACCAACCCCGACACTGACACCAACCCCGACACTGACACCAACCCCGACACTAACCCCATCCCCGACACTAACCCCGACACTAACCCCGACACTAACCCCGACACTAACCCCAACCCGACACTAACCCCGACCCCGACACTAACCCCGACACCAACCCCGACTAACCCCAACCCCGACACCAACCCCGACATTAACCCCGACCCCGACACTAACCCGACCCCGACACTAACCCCGACACTAACCCCAACCCCGACACTAACCCGACACTAACCCCACCCGACACTGACCCCAACCCCGACACTAACCCCAACCCCGACACTGACCCCAACCCCGACATTAACCCCGACACTGACCCCAACCCCGACACTAACCCCAAACCCGATACTGACCCCAACCCCGACACTAACCCCACCCGACACTGACCCCAACCCGACACTAACCCCATCCCCGACACTAACCCCATCCCCGACACTAACCCAACCCTGACACTAACCCCAACACTAACCCCATCCCCGACACTAACCCCGACACTGACACCGACCGACACTAACCCCAACACTAACCCCATCCCCGACACTAACCCAGACACTAACCCCATCCCGACACTAACCCAGACACTAACCCCAACCCGACACTAACCCCAACCCCCGACACTAACCCCAACCCGACACTAACCCCCGACACTAACCCCAACCCGACACTAACCCCCGACCCCGACACTAACCCCGACACCAACCCCGACTAACCCCAACCCCGACACCAACCCCGACATTAACCCCGACCCCGACACTAACCCCGACACTAACCCCGACACTAACCCCGACACTAACCCCACCCGACACTGACCCCAACCCCGACACTAACCCCAACCCGACACTGACCCCAACCCGACACTAACCCCAACCCGACACTAACCCCAACCCCGACACTGACCCCAACCCCGACACTAACCCCACCCCACCCGACACTGACCCCAACCCCGACACTAACCCCATTCCCGACACTAACCCCATCCCCGACACTAACCCAACCCCGACACTAACCCCAACACTAACCCCATCCCGACACTAACCCGACACTGACACCGACACCAACCCCAACACTAACCCCATCCCGACACCAACCCCGACACTAACCCTGACCCCGACACTAACCCCATCCCGACACTAACCCCAACATTAACCCCGACACCAACCCCGACACCAACCCGACACCAACCCCAACACTAACCCCAACCCGACACTAACCCCGACCCGACACTAACCCCGACTAACCCCAACCCCGACACCAACCCCGACATTAACCCCAACCCCGACACTAACCCGACCCCGACACTAACCCCGACACTAACCCCGACACTAACCCCACCCGACACTGACCCCAACACTAACCCCATCCCGACACTAACCCCGACATTAACACCAACCCGACACTAACCCCAACCCGACACTAACCCCATCCCCCCCCTCACACTAACCCCAACCCGACACTAACCCCACCCGACACTGACCCCGACACTAACCCCAACCCCGACACTAACCCCAACCCCGACACTAACCCCAACCCCGACACTAACCCCAACCCTGACACTAACCCCAACCCTGACACTAACCCCAACCCTGACACTAACCCCAACCCCGACACTAACCCCACCCGACACTAACCCCAACCCCGACACCTACCCCGACACCTACCCCAACCCCCCGACACCTACCCCAACCCCGACACTAACCCCAACCCCGACACTAACCCCAACCCCGACACTAACCCCATCCCCGACACCGACCCGACACTAACCCCAACCCCGACACCGACCCCGACACCAACCCCGACACTGACCCCGACACGACCCCGACACTAACCCCAACCCCGACACTCTCCCCAACCCCGACACCGACCCCGACACTAACCCCATTCCGACACTAACCCCGACACAAACCCCAACCCGACATTAACCCGACACTAACCCCAACACTAACCCCAACCCCGACACTAACCCCAACCCCGACATTAACCCGACACTAACCCCATCCCGACACTAACCCCAACCCGACATTAACCCCGACACTAACCCCAACCCGACACTAACCCCATCCCGACCCCACGACACTAACCCCGACACTAACACCGACCCGACACTAACCCCAACACTAACCCCAACCCGACACTAACCCCAGCCCCGACACCGACCCGACACTAACCCCAACCCGACACTCTCCCCAACCCGCAACCGACCCCAACCCGACATTAACCCCGACACTAACCCCAACCCCGACACTAACCCCGACACTGACACAAACCCCAACACTAACCCCAACCCCGACACTAACCCCAACCCCGACATTAACCCCGACACTAACCCCAACCCCGACACTAACCCCAACCCCGACACTAACCCCAACCCCGACACTAACCCCAACCCCGACACTAACCCGACCCGACACTAACCCTGACACCAACCCCGACACTAACCCCGACACTGACACAAACCCGACACTAACCCCAACACTAACCCCAACCCGACACTAACCCCAACATTAACCCCGACACTAACCCCAACCCCGACACTAACCCCAACCTGACACTAACCCCAACCCTGACACTAACCCCAACCCCGACACTAACCCCACCCGACACTGACCCTGACACTAACCCCAACCCCGACACCTACCCGACACCTACCCGACACCTACCCCAACCCCGACACTAACCCCGACACTAACCCCATCCCGACACCGACCCGACACTAACCCCAACCCCGACACTAACCCGACCCCGACACCAACCCCGACACTAACCCCGACACCGACCCGACACTAACCCCAACCCCGACACTCTCCCCAACACCGACCCCGACACTAACCCCATTCCCGACACTAACCCGACACAAACCCCAACCCCGACATTAACCCCCGACACTAACCCCAACACTAACCCCAACCCCGACACTAACCCCAACCCGACATTAACCCGACACTAACCCCATCCCGACACTAACCCCATCCCCGACACTAACCCCAACCCCGACATTAACCCCGACACTAACCCCAACCCCGACACTAACCCCGACCCCGACACTAACCCCAACCCCGACACTAACACCGACCCCGACACTAACCCCAACACTAACCCCAACCCCGACACTAACCCCAGCCCCGACCCGACACTAACCCCAACCCCGACACTCTCCCCAACCCCCGCAACCCACCCCAACCCCGACATGCCCCGACACTAACCCCAACCCCGACACTAACCCCGACACTGACACAAACCCCAACACTAACCCCAACCCGACACTAACCCCAACACTAACCCCAACCCGACACTAACCCCAACCCGACATTAACCCCGCCCGACACTAACCCCAACCCCGACACTAACCCCAACCCGACACTAACCCCAACCCCGACACTAATCCCAACCCCGACACTAACCCCGACCCGACACTAACCCTGACACCAACCCCGACACTAACACAAACCCGACACTAACCCCAACACTAACCCCAACCCGACACTAACCCCAACATTAACCCCCCGACACTAACCCCAACCCCGACACTAACCCCATCCCGACACTAACCCCAACCCCCCGACACTAACCCCAACCCCCGACACTAACCCCAACCCCGACACTAACCCCGACACTAACCCTGACACCAACCCCGACCCCAACTCCGACCCCGACACTAACCCTGACACCAACCCCGACACTAACCCTGACACAAACCCCGACACTAACCCTGACACCAACCCTACGTAGGCAGGGACAGATGCAGGCTGGCATGCTAGCACACAGACAGACACAGGCATGCACACATTAACATACATTAACATGCCTGTCATGGTTTTATAATCTGGATTGAAACGTTATGACAAAAAAATGAGCAATTGTAGAAGGAATTCACACATTTCTCATATTATTCTCCCCTCCCCAGGTGGAGTTAGATCTGAAACGCCTGAGGACCCCTCCAGCTCCAACTCCCTGTCCAGCAACTCACCGCCGCCAGCAAAGATTGATGGGAAGAGTGATGTCCTCCTCTGCTTTCTTCATCTCTCCCTCCACTCCTCCATCCCTCCTTTCCTTACCCTCCTCCACTCCTCCATCCCTCCTTTCCTTACCCTCCTCCGCTCCTCCATCCCTCCTTTCCTTGCCCTCCTCCCTTCCCTCCTCCATCCCTCCTTTCCTTGCCCTCCTCCCCTTACCCTCCCCTCCTCCATCCCTCCTTTCCCTTACCCTCCTCCGCTCCTCCTTCCCTCCTTTCCTTGCCCTCCTCCCCTTACCCTCCTCCATCCCTCCTTTCCTTGCCCTCCTCCCCTTACCCTCCCCTCCTCCATCCCTCCTTTCCTTACCCTCCTCCGCTCCTCCTTCCCTCCTTTCCTTGCCCTCCTCCCCTTACCCTCCTCCCCTCCCCTCCATCCCTCATTTCCTTGCCCTCCTCCCCTTACCCTCCTCCACTCCTCCATCCCTCCTTTTCCTTACCCTCCCTCCGCTCCTCCATCCCTCCTTTCCTTGCCCTCCTTCCCTTACCCTCCTCCCCTCCTCCATCCCTCCTTTCCTTGCCCTCCTCCCCTTACCCTCCTCCCCCTTACCCTCCTCCCCTCCTCCATCCCTCCTTTCCTTACCCTCCTCCGCTCCTCCTTCCCTCCTTTCCTTGCCCTCCTCCCTTACCCTCCTCCATCCCTCCTTTCCTTACCCTCCTCTCGCTCCTCCATCCCTCCTTTCCTTGCCCTCCTCCCCTTACCCTCCATCCCTCCTTTCCTTGCCCTCCTCCCCTTACCCTCCATCCCTCCTTTCCTTGCCCTCCTCCCCTTACCCTCCTCCATCCCTCCTTTCCTTGCCCTCCTCCCCTTACCCTCCTCCATCCCTCCTTTCCTTACCCTCCTCCGCTCCTCCTTTCCTCCTTTCCTTGCCCTCCTCCCCTTACCCTCCTCCCCTCCTCCATCCCTCATTTCCTTGCCCTCCTCCTTACCCTCCTCCCCTCCTCCATCCCTCATTTCCTTTGCCCTCCTCCCCTTACCCTCCTCCCCTCCTCCATCCCTCCTTTCCTTATCCTCCTCCCTCCTTTCCTTACCCCCCTCCTCTCTCTCCATCCGTCCACCTTTACTCCTCTTTGTTAACAAACCCTTGCCTTTAGCGACCGACCGGGAGTTTTTCTTTATTTTTTTTACATTTTCTCATTTTTAATTTCTCTGACTTGAATAACTCAAATGATAAAGTAAACCCATCTGTAGAGGAGGTTTAGAAAGAACAGAAACTGAATCAAATTGTGTCTGGGGGTGGAGATTATGATGAAACTGGGTGCTATGGATATGCAACAGGACTTCAGCACAGCCTGCAGGAAGCTCTAGGGGACGTACAGGAAGTGACACGCTGCAGTGTGAGGAGTTACAGCGGAGGTGTAGGGGACGGCGGCAGACAAATGGACACGTCTATAAGTGTGTGTGGTGATATCCGGGACTCCAACCCCAAGCCACTTAACAGTTGCTATATCTATGTGTTAGCTAGGCCCACAGTGCAGCATTCAAACACACACCACCACTCCTGTGGGGCCTCGGGACGTCTGTGTCCTACGAATATCCTCTAGCTGGGAACCTCTTGCTCCACCCCTGACCTTTAACCTCAGCCCTCTGACCTCTGCATGCACGGAGGACATGGCTGTGATTGGACAAGGGTTCCTGTGACCCTCTAGGTGACCGTGAACGTTGACCTTGGCCGACCCCTCTTGTCTCGTCTGATTGGCTGTGGCCAACCCTGCCCCGCCTGTAACCAGTTCCCGCCCTCTCTGCCTGACGGACAGCTACCCACAGAGCATATTGCTATGATGACAAGGACCTTTTATCAGGCGCCTTTCAGATTGTCACAGCCTTCACAGGAAGTGGATAGACGGAGTTGAGGTCAGGTGACCACACCTCACTTCCTATTCCTGTTGTTGACTTCCTATCGACTTCCTGTTTCCTGTAACATGCTGCGCCGGGATTGGAGGATGGTACTTCCGATAACAACATCACTGTGTGTTCCAGTATTCCCAGATGTTTTATTTTAGAAGCTATATTTGTTATGAGAAACAATATACTAATAATATACAATCAATCCCAATGAAGATAGAGGTTTAGATCATTCAGTGGGGGGAGGAGCTCTCTCTTTAACATCTCAGTAATATAGTTGATATACCATATCTGTATCTCTTCAGTAATGTCTCAACCATACAGGACCCCGTATCAATAGGTTTTCCCCACTTCTTCTCTCACACACTGTTCTCATTGTACTACCAGCAATATAACCCACCAAGGCTTCATAGACAAACATCCATCATCCACAAACAAGAGTTCTGAGAAGGATTTCTGGCCGAGAGATTCCGCGTGCCACTCACATATCCTACAATTCCTTCCATCTACACTATAACTCATATCAGCCAAGAGAACATTGTAGAACCCTCACAAACAGCTTTTACGATGTACCCCTGTAGAACCCTCACAAACAGCAACGATGTACCCCTGTAGAACCCTCACAAACAGCTGTGATGTACCCCGTAGAACCCTCACAAACAGCTGTGATGTACCCCGTAGAACCCTCAAAAACAGCTGTGATGTACCCCTGTAGAACCCTCACAAACAACTGTGATGTACCCCCGTAGAACCCTCACAAACAGCTGTGATGTACCCCTGTAGAACCCTCACAAACAGTTGTGATGTACCCCTGTAGAACCCTCACAAACAGCTGTGATGTACCCCTGTAGAACCCTCACAAACAGCTGTGATGTATCCCCGTAGAACCCTCACAAACAGCTGTGATGTACCCCTGTAGAACCCTCACAAACAGCTGTGATGTACCCTGTAGAACCCTCACAAACAGCTGTGATGTACCCTGTAGAACCCTCACAAACAGCTGTGATGTACCCCTGTAGAACCCTCACAAACAGCTGTGATGTACCCCCGTAGAACCCTCACAAACAGCTGTGATGTACCCCTGTAGAACCCTCACAAACAGCTGTGATGTACCCCTGTAGAACCCTCACAAACAGCTGTGATGTACCCCTGTAGAACCCTCACAAACAGCTGTGATGTACCCCCAGTA
The DNA here is from genome assembly GCF_034236695.1 of Oncorhynchus nerka. Lineage (NCBI taxonomy): Eukaryota > Metazoa > Chordata > Actinopteri > Salmoniformes > Salmonidae > Oncorhynchus > Oncorhynchus nerka. The sequence continues at coordinate 45,616 of NW_027039467.1, read as the reverse complement.
GAACCCTCACAAACAGCTGTGATGTACCCCCGTAGAACCCTCACAAACAGCTGTGGCCCGACTGTGTACCATTTCTGAATATGCTCACCTCTTTACACCAACCTAATGGTGAGGATATAAAGAAAGAGACATATTAATATTGTGTGTGTGTGTGTGTGTGTGTGTGTGTGTGTGTGTGTGTGTGTGTGTGTGTGTGTGTGTGAGACAGGCATGCTGTAGATTGCAGGTTGTTCAATGATGAGTCTTCTTCGTCTGTATGTGAGGTTTTGTAGGACATCATTTAAGCCAAGGAACATATAGAGGATCATAAAACAGATCTCTCTCTCACACACACACACACACACACACACACACACACACATAATACTGATGCATTGTTGCTGCAAAAGAAAAGCCATTTTCTTAACTTTTACAGGGAATGTCTCAGATCCGACGTGCTTTTTTTGCAAATACGGCTAAAGAAGTATAAACTGTATGTGCTTGAGGTTCATTCCCCCCAAAAAGGCTGTTCCGTCCAAAGTTCTCTCCTCCCACTGTTCCAAGTAACTGCCCCTCCTCCCCCTGGCAGACAGAGAACACGGATGCTACAGGATGGTAGAATCAGTGGAATACACACGTTAATGTGTAGTAGGAGCATTATTGACTTGTTGTTGTTGTTACTCTCGATACAAACGATCAAACCCTGGTTAACGTTCTGCTGGTTGATAAAACAAAGCCATATCTATGTTGTTACGTCAGTTGTGGGGATTGGCTTGGGGGTAGATCTCTTCTCTTAATTGGAGGGGGCTGGCCTCTTCTGTTAATTGGAGGGGGTAGATCTCTTCTGTTAATTGGAGGGGGTAGGCCTATTCTGTTAATTGGAGGGGCTGGCCTCTTCTGTTAATTGGAGGGGGTAGATCTCTTCTGTTAATTGGAGGGGGTAGATCTCTTCTGTTAATTGGAGGGGGTAGGCCTATTCTGTTAATTGGAGGGGGTAGACCTCTTCTGTTAATTGGAGGGGGCTGGCCTCTTCTGTTAATTGGAGGGGGTAGATCTCTTCTGTTAATTGGAGGGGGTAGGCCTATTCTGTTAATTGAAGGGGGTAGATCTCTTCTGTTAATTGGAGGTAGACCTCTTCTGTTAATTGGAGGGGCAGACCTCTTCTGTTAATTGGAGGGGGTAGATCTCTTCTGTTAATTGGAGGGGGTAGATATCTTCTGTTAATTGGATGGGGTAGATCTCTTCTGTTAATTGGATGGGGTAGATCTCTTCTGTTAATTGGAGGTGTGTGTGTGTGTGTGTGTGTTGGATCTCCACGGAAAGTGGTGCCTTTGTGGGACAGACTGTTTCGAGCAGTAAGGGAGACATACCTAGACAGATATTTCTATTCTCAGAGGATTGGAATCATCATATTGGAAGAGACCTTCATCGTCAAATGTCTATGACCGAACCATCAGTATAGGTCTATTCATGCTGAGTAAGCTATGTTCAGCAAACTGGTACTCTACAATTTAATGAACAGAGATAGACTCTGAGAATGGGGATGAGGTAAGCAAAATGTGTGTGTGTGAGAGAGCAAGGTGTGTGTCCGTGTGTGTGAGAGGGAGTGTGTGTGTGTGTGGGAGGGAGGGAGGTGTGTGTGTGAGAGAGGGAGTGAGGTGTGTGTGTGTTTATACGTACAGGAGGCCAAGAGCAGAGCAACACATCTATGAATCGTCTCCTCCTCAATCGCTCAGATCGATAAATCAACTCACCTCTCAACCCACCTGACCTCGATCACCTAGCTCAAAATCTTTATTTTCCACAACTGCACACGCTAGCAGAGATAGAGTAAGAGAGACACATAAGCACACACACACACACAGAGACGAGCTGGTTACACACACACACAGACGAGCTGGTTACACACACCTCTACATACATCAGAGACTCCTCCTCTTTTTCATCTTAATACCATCCATCCATCTTTAACTTCCTTATTCTTTTAAAAACCTAAATATATCAAATATAGGAACTTTATTATAAAGCGGGTGTTGCATGAATGTAATGTTTACATGGGAAATTATGTTGAAAATAAAGAAAACTAAAAGATGATTTAATTAACATGAATATTGCAAAGATAGTTTAATGGGCATGGGACAGGGCTATCTCTCTGTCGTTAGAATCTGCCCTGCCAAATCTGGCTCCAACCCAGCCTCTGCACCTCTCTCCCCTCCCCCATCCCTCCTTCTCTGCCTGTCTGCCCGTCTCCGCCCCCATTCCTCCTTCTCTGCCTGTCTGCCCGTCTCCGCCCCCATTCCTCCTTCTCTGCCTGTCTGCCCGTCTCCGCCCCCATTCCTCCTTCTCTCCCTGTCTGCCCGTCTCCGCCCCCATTCCTCCTTCTTTGCCTGTCTGCCCGTCTCCGCCCCCATTCCTCCTTCTCTCCCTGTCTGCCCGTCTCCGCCCCCATTCCTCCTTCTCTCCCTGTCTGCCCGTCTCCGCCCCCATTCCTCCTTCTCTCCCTGTCTGCCCGTCTCCGCCCCCATTCCTCCTTCTCTGCCTGTCTGCCCGTCTCCGCCCCCATTCCTCCTTCTCTCCCTGTCTGCCCGTCTCCGCCCCATTCCTCCTTCTCTGCCTGTCTGCCCCTCTCCTCTCCCCAGTATAGATCTGCACCTAGTGTTCTGAGATCTAATAACAATTGAGGGTCGTGTTCATTAGGAAACTGAAAACGTTGTGCAACGGAAATCAAAAATGAACTTTTTCTTATTGGTCAAGTCCAAGGTATTCCCTTCCTGTCTCAGTCCGTTTTCTTCCGTTTGGTGCCGAATGAACATGACCCAGGGCAGATAGACTGCAATTCCCATGCCGCCATCCCCTGGCGCTATGCCACCATGCCACCACTATGCCATCTTTGGTCCATCTAAGGAAATGTCAAAGTTGTCCGCCATCTTGTGCGCAATCCTTGACCTGCTTCCTGTAACCCCAACATCACTCACCTCCGTCCCAGATCAGTGACAAAATGGTGGCACACTCCCCACTTTCCCTCTCAGTCCCCTTTTACTCTTCTGTTTTCCCCTTCTTTCCCCCACTCTGTTCATCGTGTCTTATCCTTCTTTTCGTTCTCTCCCCAGTCACATTTATTACGTTTTTGAAAACGTGTGCGTTGTTGTTTTTGAATCTTCATCCTATTTTGTGTGCACTTAAAAAAATAAACGATTTGGGGGAAAAACAAACAAAAGATGTTTAAAAATGCCTAAAGAAGACAATTAGGATTGAAATGATCTGTTCTTGTTTCTTCATTCAAACCTCTTATTGTCTTGTCTTTTTTTTCATTCACATCGGATGCTCTGTTGGCAACAAAAAAAATGAAAATGTAAAATCCTGTATCATTTATGAAATATGTATAAAAGAGAAATGTAATTCAGTTATCAATAAAATCCTTATCCAGTTTTTGGAAACCAATTGTTCACTGCTGATTTGTGTGTGCAGAATCAAACTGTTGTAGTCTAGGCTAATTTCACCTTGTACAACGTTCAATATAGAATATGAACACTGGGAGGCTGGTCCCAGATCTGTTTGTTTCTTGACTTCATTGTCATTTCAAACATGTTTCCCGTGACAATTCCATGAGCAGAAATAACCTGGAACCCTGGCGCCCAGGTTGGAACACTGGCGCCCAGGTTGGAACACTAGCGCCCAGGTTGGAACACTGACGCCCAGGTTGGAACACTAGCGCCCAGGTTGGAACACTGGCACCCAGGTTGGAACACTGACGCCCAGGTTGGAACACTAGCGCCCAGGTTGGAACACTGACGCCCAGGTTGGAACACTGGTGCCCAGGTTGGAACACTGACGCCCAGGTTGGAACACTGGTGCCCAGGTTGGAACACTAGCGCCCAGGTTGGAACACTGGCGCCCAGGTTGGAACACTAGCGCCCAGGTTGGAACACTGGCGCCCAGGTTGGAACACTGGCGCCCAGGTTGGAACACTAGCGCCCAGGTTGGAACACTAGCGCCCAGGTTGGAACACTGGCGCCCAGGTTGGAACACTAGCGCCCAGGTTGGAACACTGGCGCCCAGGTTGGAACACTGGACTGACCCTGTATATAACTACTGACCCTGTATATAGCTACTGACCCTGTATATAACTACTGACCCTGGAACTGACCCTTTATATAACTACTGGCCCTGTATATAACTACTGACCCTGGAACTGACCCTGTATATAACTACTGACTCTGGAACTGTCCCTGTATATAGCTACTGTCCCTGTAGATAACTACTGACCCTGTATATAGCTACTGACCCTGTATATAGCTACTGACCCTGTATATAACTACTGAACATGTATATAACTACTGACCCTGTATATAGCTACTGACCCTGGAACTGACACTGTATATAGCTACTGACCCTGTATATAGTTACTGACCCTGTATATAGCTATTGACCCTGTATATAACTACTGACCCTGGAACTGACACTGTATATAGCTACTGACCCTGTATATAGCTATTGACCCTGTATATAGCTACTGACCCTGTATATAGCTATTGACCCTGTATATAGCTGACCCTATAAACTGACCCTGTATATAACTACTGACCCTGACCCTGTATATAACTATGACCCTGGATATAACTACTGACCCTGGATATAACTACTGACCCTGTATATAACTACTGACCCTGGATATAACTACTGACCCTGGAACTGACACTGTATATAGCTATTGACCCTGTATATAGCTACTGACCCTGTATATAACTACTGACCCTGTATATAGCTACTGACCCTGTATATAGCTACTGACCCTGGATATAACTACTGACCCTGTATATAACTACTGACCCTGGATATAATTACTGACCCTGTATATAACTACTGACCCTGGATATAACTACTGACCCTGGAACTGACACTGTATAAAACTACTGACCCTGGAACTGACACTGTATAAAACTACTGACCCTGGAACTGACACTGTATAAAACTACTGACCCTGTATATAACTACTGACCCTGGAACTGACACTGTATAAAACTACTGACCCTGTATATAGCTATTGACCCTGTATATAGCTATTGACCCTGTATATAGCTATTGACCCTGGATATAACTACTGACCCTGTATATAACTACTGACCCTGGATATAACTACTGACCCTGGATATAACTACTGACCCTGGAACTGACCCTGTATATAGCTACTGACCCTGGATATAACTACTGACCCTGTATATAACTACTGACCCTGGAACTGACACTGTATATAGCTACTGACCCTGTATATAACTACTGACCCTGTATATAACTACTTACCCTGTATATAGTTACTGACCCTGGAACTGACCCTGTATATAACTACTGACTCTGGAACTGACCCTGTATATAACCACTGACCCTGGATATAGCTACTGACCCTGTATATAACTACTGACCCTGTATATAACTACTTACCCTGTATATAGTTACTGACCCTGGAACTGACCCTGTATATAACTACTGACCCTGGAACTGACCCTGTATATAACTACTGACCCTGTATATAACTACTGACCCTGTATATAACTACTTACCCTGTATATAGTTACTGACCCTGGAACTGACCCTGTATATAACTACTGACTCTGGAACTGTCCCTGTATATAGCTACTGTCCCTGTATATAACTACTGACCCTGTATATAGCTACTGACCCTGTATATAGCTACTGGCCCTGTATATAGCTACTGACCCTGTATATAACTACTGACCCTGTATATAACTACTGACCCTGTGTATAACTACTGACCCTGGAACTGACCCTGTATATAACTACTGACCCTGTATATAGCTACTGACCCTGGAACTGACACTGTATATAGCTACTGACCCTGTATATAGTTACTGACCCTGTATATAGCTACTGACCCTGTATATAACTACTGACCCTGAACTGACCTGTATATAGCTATTGACCCTGTATATAGCTACTGACCCTGGATATAACTACTGACCCTGTATATAACTACTGACCCTGGATATAACTACTGACCCTGGAACTGACACTGTATATAGCTACTGACCCTGTATATAGCTACTGACCCTGGAACTGACACTGTATATAGCTACTGACCCTGTATATAACTACTGACCCTGGAACTGACACTGTATATAGCTACTGACCCTGTATATAGTTACTGACCCTGTATATAGCTATTGACCCTGTATATAACTACTGACCCTGGAACTGACCTGTATATAGCTACTGACCCTGTATATAACTACTGACCCTGTATATAGCTACTGACCCTGTATATAGCTACTGACCCTGGATATAACTACTGACCCTGTATATAGCTATTGACCCTGTATATAACTACTGACCCTGGAACTGACACTGTATATAGCTACTGACCCTGTATATAGCTACTGACCCTGTATATAGCTATTGACCCTGTATATAGCTACTGACCCTGTATATAACTACTGACCCTGTATATAACTACTGACCCTGTATATAACTACTGACCCTGGATATAACTACTGACCCTGGAACTGACACTGTATATAGCTATTGACCCTGTATATAGCTACTGACCCTGGAACTGACACTGTATATAGCTACTGACCCAGTATATAACTACTGACCCTGTATATAGCTACTGACCCTGTATATAGCTACTGACCCTGGATATAACTACTGACCCTGTATATAACTACTGACCCTGGATATAACTACTGACCCTGTATATAACTACTGACCCTGGATATAACTACTGACCCTGGAACTGACACTGTATATAACTACTGACCCTGGATATAGCTACTGACCCTGGAACTGACCTTGTATATAACTACTGACCCTGTATATAGTTACTGACCCTGGAACTGACCCTGTATATAACTACTGACTCTGGAACTGACCCTGTATATAACCACTGACCCTGGATATAGCTACTGACCCTGTATATAACTACTGACCCTGTATATAACTACTGACCCTGTATATAGTTACTGACCCTGGAACTGACCCTGTATATAACTACTGACTCTGGAACTGACCCTGTATATAACTACTGACCCTGTATATAACTACTGACCCTGTATATAACTACTGACCCTGTATATAGTTACTGACCCTGGAACTGACCCTGTATATAACTACTGACTCTGGAACTGACCCTGTATATAGCTACTGACCCTGTATATAACTACTGACCCTGTATATAGCTACTGACCCTGTATATAACTACTGACCCTGTATATAACTACTGACCCTGTATATAACTACTGACCCTGGAACTGACCCTGTATATAACTACTGACCCTGTATATAGCTACTGACCCTGGAACTGACCCTGTATATAGCTACTGACCCTGTATATAGCTACTGACCCTGTATATAGCTACTGACCCTGTATATAACTACTGACCCTGGAACTGACACTGTATATAGCTACTGACCCTGTATATAACTACTGACCCTGTATATAGCTACTGACCCTGGATATAACTACTGACCCTGTATATAACTACTGACCCTGGATATAACTACTGACCCTGGAACTGACACTGTATATAGCTACTGACCCTGTATATAGCTACTGACCCTGGAACTGACACTGTATATAGCTACTGACCCTGTATATAACTACTGACCCTGGAACTGACACTGTATATAGCTACTGACCCTGTATATAGTTACTGACCCTGTATATAGCTATTGACCCTGTATATAACTACTGACCCTGGAACTGACACTGTATATAGCTACTGACCCTGTATATAGCTACTGACCCTGTATATAGCTATTGACCCTGTATATAACTATTGACCCTGGATATAACTACTGACCCTGTATATAGCTACTGACCCTGTATATAACTACTGACCCTGGAACTGACACTGTATATAGCTACTGACCCTGTATATAGCTATTGACCCTGTATATAGCTACTGACCCTGTATATAGCTATGACCCTGTATATAACTACTGACCCTGGATATAACTACTGACCCTGTATATAACTACTGACCCTGGATATAACTACTGACCCTGGAACTGACACTGTATATAGCTATTGACCCTGTATATAGCTACTGACCCTGGAACTGACACTGTATATAGCTACTGACCCTGTATATAACTACTGACCCTGTATATAGCTACTGACCCTGTATATAGCTACTGACCCTGGATATAACTACTGACCCTGTATATAACTACTGACCCTGGATATAACTACTGACCCTGTATATAACTACTGACCCTGGATATAACTACTGACCCTGGAACTGACACTGTATAAAACTACTGACCCTGGAACTGACACTGGATATAACTACTGACCCTGGAACTGACCCTGTATATAGCTACTGACCCTGGAACTGACCCTGTATATAGCTACTGACCCTGGAACTGACCCTGTATATAGCTACTGACCCTGGAACTGACCCTGTATATAGCTACTGACCCTGTATATAACTACTGACCCTGGAACTGTCCCTGTATATAGCTACTGGCCCTGTATATAGCTACTGACCCTGTATATAACTACTGAACATGTGTATAACTACTGACCCTGGAACTGACCCTGTATATAACTACTGACCCTGTATATAGCTACTGACCCTGGAACTGACACTGTATATAGCTACTGACCCTGTATATAGTTACTGACCCTGTATATAGCTATTGACCCTGTATATAACTACTGACCCTGGAACTGACACTGTATATAGCTACTGACCCTGTATATAGCTATTGACCCTGTATATAGCTATTGACCCTGTATATAGCTATTGACCCTGTATATAACTACTGACCCTGTATATAACTACTGACCCTGGATATAACTACTGACCCTGGAACTGACACTGTATATAGCTATTGACCCTGTATATAGCTACTGACCCTGGAACTGACACTGTATATAGCTACTGACCCTGTATATAACTACTGACCCTGGAACTGACACTGTATATAGCTACTGACCCTGTATATAGTTACTGACCCTGTATATAGCTTCTGACCCTGTATATAACTACTGACCTTGGAACTGACCCTGTATATAGCTACTGACCCTGGATATAGCTACTGACCCTGTATATAACTACTGACCATGGAACTGACCCTGTATATAGTTACTGACCATGGAACTGACCCTGTATATAACTACTGACCCTGTATATAACTACTGACCCTGTATATAGCTACTGACCCTGGAACTGACACTGTATATAGCTACTGACCCTGTATATAATTACTGACCCTGGAACTGACACTGTATATAGCTACTGACCCTGAATATAGCTATTGACCCTGTATATAGCTATTGACCCTGTATATAGCTATTGACCCTGTATATAGCTATTGACCCTGTATATAGCTATTGACCCTGTATATAACTATTGACCCTGTATATAACTACTGACCCTGGATATAACTACTGACCCTGTATATAACTACTGACCCTGGATATAACTACTGACCCTGGAACTGACACTGTATATAGCTATTGACCCTGTATATAGCTATTGACCCTGTATATAGCTACTGACCCTGTATATAACTACTGACCCTGTATATAGCTACTGACCCTGTATATAACTACTGACCCTGTATATAACTACTGACCCTGTATATAACTACTGACCCTGGATATAACTACTGACCCTGTATATAACTACTGACCCTGTATATAACTACTGACCCTGGAACTGACACTGTATAAAACTACTGACCCTGGAACTGACACTACTGATAAAACTACTGACTAACTGACCCTGTATATAACTACTGACCCTGGAACTGACACTGTATAAAACTACTGACCCTGTATATAACTACTGACCCTGTATATAGCTACTGACCCTGTATATAACTACTGACCCTGTATATAACTACTGACCCTGTATATAGCTACTGACCCTGTATATAACTACTGACCCTGTATATAGCTACTGACCCTGTATATAACTACTGACCCTGGAACTGACCCTGTATATAGCTACTGACCCTGTATATAGCTACTGACCCTGTATATAACTACTGACCCTGTATATAACTACTGACCCTGTATATAACTACTGACCCTGTATATAGCTACTGACCCTGTATATAACTACTGACCCTGGAACTGACCCTGTATATAACTACTGACCCTGTATATAGCTACTGACCCTGTATATAGCTACTGACCCTGTATATAGCTATTGACCCTGTATATAACTACTGACCCTGTATATAACTACTGACCCTGTATATAACTACTGACCCTGTATATAACTACTGACCCTGGAACTGACACTGTATATAGCTATTGACCCTGTATATAGCTACTGACCCTGGAACTGACACTGTATATAGCTACTGACCCTGTATATAACTACTGACCCTGTATATAGCTACTGACCCTGTATATAGCTACTGACCCTGGATATAACTACTGACCCTGTATATAACTACTGACCCTGGATATAACTACTGACCCTGTATATAACTACTGACCCTGGATATAACTACTGACCCTGGAACTGACCCTGTATATAACTACTGACCCTGAACTGACACTGTATATAACTACTGACCCTGTATATAACTACTGACCCTGTATATAGCTACTGACCCTGTAATAGCTACTGACCCTGTATATAGCTACTGACCCTGGAACTGACCCTGTATATAGCTACTGACCCTGGAACTGACCCTGTATATAACTACTGACCCTGTATATAACTACTGACCCTGAACTGACCCTGTATATAACTACTGACCCTGTATATAGCTACTGACCCTGTATATAACTACTGACCCTGTATATAACTACTGACCCTGGAACTGACCCTGTATATAACTACTGACCCTGTATATAGCTACTGACCCTGTACTGACCCTGGAACTGACCCTGTATATAGCTACTGACCCTGTATATAACTACTGACCCTGTATATAGCTACTGACCCTGTATATAACTACTGACCCTGTAATAGCTGACCCTGTATATAGCTACTGACCCTGTATATAGCTACTGACCCTGTATATAGCTACTGACCCTGTATATAGCTACTGACCCTGTATATAACTACTGACCCTGTATATAACTACTGACCCTGGATATAACTACTGACCCTGGAACTGACCCTGTATATAGCTACTGACCCTGTATATAGCTACTGACCCTGTATATAGCTACTGACCCTGTATATAACTACTGACCCTGGAACTGACCCTGTATATAGCTACTGACCCTGTATATAGCTACTGACCCTGTATATAACTACTGACCCTGGAACTACTGACCCTGTATATAGTTACTGACCCTGGAACTGACCCTGTATATAACTACTGACCCTGTATATAACTACTGACCCTGTATATAACTACTGACCCTATAACTAACTGACCCTGAATAGCTACTGACCCTGTATATAGCTACTGACCCTGTATATAATTACTGACCCTGGAACTAACTACTGACCCTGTATATAACTACTGACCCTGTATATAACTACTGACCCTGTATATAGCTACTGACCCTGTATATAGCTACTGACCCTGTATATAGCTACTGACCCTGTATATAGCTATTGACCCTGTATATAACTATTGACCCTGTATATAACTACTGACCCTGTATATAACTACTGACCCTGTATATAACTACTGACCCTGTATATAACTACTGACCCTGAACTGACACTGTATATAGCTACTGACCCTGTATATAGCTACTGACCCTGTATATAACTACTGACCCTGTATATAACTACTGACCCTGTATATAGCTACTGACCCTGGATATAACTACTGACCCTGTATATAACTACTGACCCTGTATATAACTACTGACCCTGTATATAACTACTGACCCTGGATATAACTACTGACCCTGGAACTGACACTGTATAAAACTACTGACCCTGGAACTGACACTGTATAAAACTACTGACCCTGGAACTGACACTGTATATAGCTACTGACCCAGTATATAACTACTGACCCTGTATATAGCTACTGACCCTGTATATAGCTACTGACCCTGGATATAACTACTGACCCTGTATATAACTACTGACCCTGGATATAACTACTGACCCTGTATATAACTACTGACCCTGGATATAACTACTGACCCTGGACCTGACACTGTATAAAACTACTGACCCTGGAACTGACACTGGATATAACTACTGACCCTGGAACTGACCCTGTATATAGCTACTGACCCTGGAACTGACCCTGTATATAGCTACTGACCCTAACTGACCCTGTATATAGCTACTGACCCTGGAACTGACCCTGTATATAGCTACTGACCCTGTATATAACTACTGACCCTGGAACTGTCCCTGTATATAGCTACTGACCCTGTATATAACTACTGACCCTGTATATAACTACTGACCATGACCCTGTATAACTACTGACCCTGAACTGACCCTGTATATAACTACTGACCCTGTATATACTGACCCTGGAACTGACCCTGTATATAACTACTGACCCTGTATATAGTTACTGACCCTGTATATAGCTATTGACCCTGTATATAACTACTGACCCTGGAACTGACACTGTATATAGCTACTGACCCTGTATATAGCTACTGACCCTGTATATAGCTATTGACCCTGTATATAGCTATTGACCCTGTATATAACTATTGACCCTGTATATAACTACTGACCCTGGATATAACTACTGACCCTGGATATAACTACTGACCCTGGAACTGACCCCTGTATATAACTACTGACCCTGTATATAGCTACTGACCCTGACACCTGTATATAGCTACTGACCCTGTATATAACTACTGACCCTGGAACTGACACTGTATATAGCTACTGACCCTGTATATAGTTACTGACCCTGTATATAGCTTCTGACCCTGTATATAACTACTGACATTGGAACTGACCCTGTATATAGCTACTGACCCTGGATATAGCTACTGACCCTGTATATAACTACTGACCATGGAACTGACCCTGTATATAGTTACTGACCATGGAACTGACCCTGTATATAACTACTGACCCTGTATATAACTACTGACCCTGTATATAGCTACTGACCCTGGAACTGACACTGTATATAGCTACTGACCCTGTATATACTACTGACCCTGTATATAGCTACTGACCCTGTATATAGCTACTGACCCTGTATATAGCTACTGACCCTGTATATAGCTACTGACCCTGTATATAGCTACTGACCCTGTATATAGCTACTGACCCTGTATATAGCTACTGACCCTGTATATAACTACTGACCCTGTATATAACTACTGACCCTGGATATAACTACTGACCCTGTATATAACTACTGACCCTGTATATAACTACTGACCCTGGAACTGACCCTGTATATAGCTACTGACCCTGTATATAGCTACTGACCCTGTATATAACTACTGACCCTGTATATAGCTACTGACCCTGTATATAGCTACTGACCCTGTATATAACTACTGACCCTGTATATAGCTACTGACCCTGTATATAACTACTGACCCTGTATATAACTACTGACCCTGTATATAACTACTGACCCTGGAACTGACACTGTATAAAACTACTGACCCTGTATATAACTACTGACCCTGGAACTGACACTGTATAAAACTACTGACCCTGTATATAACTACTGACCCTGGAACTGACACTGTATAAAACTACTGACCCTGTATATAACTACTGACCCTGTATATAGCTACTGACCCTGGAACTGACCCTGTATATAACTACTGACCCTGGAACCCCTGTATATAACTACTGACCCTGTATACTGACCCTGTATATAACTACTGACCCTGTATATAACTACTGACCCTGTATATAACTACTGACCCTGTATATAGCTACTGACCCTGTATATAGTTACTGACCCTGTATATAGCTACTGACCCTGACCCTGTATATAACTACTGACCCTGTATATAACTACTGACCCTGTATATAACTACTGACCCTGTATATAGTTACTGACCCTGGAACTGACCCTGTATATAACTACTGACCCTGTATATAACTACTGACCCTGTATATAGCTACTGACCCTGTATATAACTACTGACCCTGTATATAACTACTGACCCTGTATATAGCTACTGACCCTGGAACTGACCCTGTATATAACTACTGACCCTGGAACTGACCCTGTATATAACTACTGACCCTGGATATAACTACTGACCCTGTATATAACTACTGACCCTGTATATAACTACTGACCCTGGATATAGCTACTGACTCTGGAACTGACCCTGTATATAACTACTGACCCTGTACTGACCTGTATATAGCTACTGACCCTGTATATAACTACTGACCCTGTATATAGCTACTGACCCTGTATATAGCTACTGACCCTGTATATAACTACTGACCCTGTATATAACTACTGACCCTGTATATAACTACTGACCCTGGAACTGACCCTGTATATAACTACTGACCCTGTATATAACTACTGACCCTGGAACTGACACTGTATAAAACTACTGACCCTGTATATAACTACTGACCCTGTATATAGCTACTGACCCTGGAACTGACCCTGTATATAACTACTGACCCTGGAACTGACCCTGTATATAGCTACTGACCCTGGAACTGACCCTGTATATAACTACTGACCCTGTATATAACTACTGACCCTGTATATAGTTACTGACCCTGGAACTGACCCTGTATATAACTACTGACCCTGGAACTGACCCTGTATATAACTACTGACCCTGGATATAGCTACTGACCCTGTATATAACTACTGACCCTGTATATAACTACTGACCCTGTATATAGTTACTGACCCTGGAACTGACCCTGTATATAACTACTGACTCTGGAACTGACCCTGTATATAACCACTGACCCTGGATATAGCTACTGACCCTGTATATAACTACTGACCCTGTATATAACTACTTACCCTGTATATAGTTACTGACCCTGGAACTGACCCTGTATATAACTACTGACTCTGGAACTGTCCCTGTATATAGCTACTGTCCCTGTATATAACTACTGACCCTGTATATAGCTACTGACCCTGTATATAGCTACTGGCCCTGTATATAGCTACTGACCCTGTATATAACTACTGACCCTGGAACTGACCCTGTATATAACTACTGACCCTGTATATAACTACTGACCCTGTATATAACTACTTACCCTGTATATAGTTACTGACCCTGGAACTGACCCTGTATATAACTACTGACCCTGTATATAGTTACTGACCCTGTATATAGCTATTGACCCTGTATATAACTACTGACCCTGGAACTGACACTGTATATAGCTACTGACCCTGTATATAGTTACTGACCCTGTATATAGCTATTGACCCTGTATATAACTACTGACCCTGGAACTGACCCTGTATATAGCTACTGACCCTGTATATAGCTACTGACCCTGTATATAGCTACTGACCCTGTATATAACTACTGACCCTGTATATAACTACTGACCCTGTATATAACTACTGACCCTGTATATAACTACTGACCCTGTAACTACTGACCCTGTATATAACTACTGACCCTGTAATAGCTAGTACCCTACTGACCCTGTATATAACTACTGACCCTGTATATAACTACTGACCCTGTATATAGCTACTGACCCTGTATATAGCTACTGACCCTGTATATAACTACTGACCCTGTATATAACTACTGACCCTGGATATAACTACTGACCCTGTATATAACTACTGACCCTGGATATAACTACTGACCCTGGAATAGCTACTGACCCTGTATATAACTACTGACCCTGGAACTGACCCTGTATATAACTACTGACCCTGTATATAACTACTGACCCTGTATATAGCTACTGACCCTGTATATAACTACTGACCCTGGAACTGACCCTGTATATAGCTACTGACCCTGTATATAGCTACTGACCCTGTATATAGCTACTGACCCTGTATATAACTACTGACCCTGTATATAACTACTGACCCTGGAACTGACCCTGTATATAGCTACTGACCCTGTATATAGCTACTGACCCTGGAACTGACACTGTATATAGCTACTGACCCTGTATATAACTACTGACCCTGTATATAGCTACTGACCCTGTATATAGCTACTGACCCTGTATATAACTACTGACCCTGTATATAACTACTGACCCTGTATATAACTACTGACCCTGTATATAACTACTGACCCTGTATATAACTACTGACCCTGTATATAGCTACTGACCCTGTATATAACTACTGACCCTGTATATAACTACTGACCCTGGAACTGACCCTGTATATAACTACTGACCCTGGAACTGACCCTGTATATAGCTACTGACCCTGGAACTGACCCTGTATATAACTACTGACCCTGTATATAACTACTGACCCTGTATATAGCTACTGACCCTGGAACTGACCCTGTATATAGCTACTGACCCTGGAACTGACCCTGTATATAGCTACTGACCCTGTATATAACTACTGACCCTGTATATAGCTACTGACCCTGTATATAGCTACTGACCCTGGAACTGACCCTGTATATAACTACTGACCCTGTATATAGCTACTGACCCTGTATATAACTACTGACCCTGTATATAACTACTGACTCTGTATATAGCTACTGACTCTGGAACTGTCCCTGTATATAGCTACTGACCCTGGAACTGACCCTGTATATAACTACTGACCCTGGAACTGACCCTGTATATAGCTACTGACCCTGTATATAGCTACTGACCCTGTATATAGCTACTGACCCTGGAACTGACCCTGTACATAGCTACTGACCCTGGAACTGACCCTGTATATAGCTACTGACCCAGGAACTGATTCTGTATATAGCTACTGACCCTGCAACTGACCCTGTATATAACTACTGACCCTGGAACTGTCCCTGTATATAGCTACTGACCCTGTATATAGCTACTGACGCTGTATATAGTTACTGACCCTGTATATAGCTTCTGACCCTGTATATAACTACTGACCTTGGAACTGACCCTGTATATAACTACTGACCCTGGATATAGCTACTGACCCTGTATATAGTTACTGACCATGGAACTGACCCTGTATATAGCTACTGACCCTGGAACTGACCCTGTATATAGCTACTGACCCAGGAACTGATCCTGTATATAGCTACTGACCCTGCAACTGACCCTGTATATAACTACTGACCCTGGAACTGTCCCTGTATATAGCTACTGACCCTGTATATAGCTACTGACGCTGTATATAGTTACTGACCCTGTATATAGCTACTGACCCTGTATATAACTACTGACCTTGGAACTGACCCTGTATATAACTACTGACCCTGGATATAGCTACTGACCCTGTATATAGTTACTGACCATGGAACTGACCCTGTATATAACTACTGACCCTGGATATAGCTACTGACCCTGTATATAGCTACTGACCCTGTATATAGTTACTGACCATGGAACTGACCCTGTATATAGCTACTGACCCTGGATATAGCTACTGACCCTGTATATAGCTACTGACCCTGTATATAGCTACTGACCCTGGAACTGACCCTGTACATAGCTACTGACCCTGGAACTGACCCTGTATATAGCTACTGACCCTGGAACTGATCCTGTATATAGCTACTGACCCTGCAACTGACCCTGTATATAACTACTGACCCTGGATATAGCTACTGACCCTGGATATAGCTACTGACCCTGTATATAGTTACTGACCCTGGAACTGACCCTGTATATAACTACTGACTCTGGAACTGTCCCTGTATATAACTACTGTCCCTGTATATAGCTACTGACCCTGTATATAACTACTGACCCTGTATATAACTACTGACCCTGGAACTGACCCTGTATATAACTACTGACCCTGGAACTGACCCTGTATATAACCACTGACCCTGGATATAGCTACTGACCCTGTATATAACTACTGACCCTGGATATAGCTACTGACCCTGTATATAACTACTGACCCTGTATATAACCACTGACCCTGGATATAGCTACTGACCCTGTATATAACTACTGACCCTGTATATAGCTACTGACCCTGGAACTGACCCTGTATATAACCACTGACCCTGGATATAGCTACTGACCCTGGATATAACTACTGACCCTGTATATAACTACTTACCCTGTATATAGTTACTGACCCTGGAACTGACCCTGTATATAACTACTGACTCTGGAACTGTCCCTGTATATAGCTACTGACCCTGTATATAACCACTGACCCTGGATATAGCTACTGACCCTGTATATAACTACTGACCCTGTATATAACTACTGACCCTGTGTATAACTACTGACCCTGTATATAACTACTGACCCTGGAACTGACCCTGTATATAACCACTGACCCTGGATATAGCTACTGACCCTGTATATAACTACTGACCCTGTATATAACTACTTACCCTGTATATAGTTACTGACCCTGGAACTGACCCTGTATATAACTACTGACTCTGGAACTGTCCCTGTATATAGCTACTGTCCCTGTATATAACTACTGACCCTGTATATAACTACTGACCCTGTATATAGCTACTGACCCTGGAACTGACCCGGTATATAGCTACTGACCCTGGAATTGACCCTGTATATAACAACTGACCCTGTATATAGTTACTGACCCTGTATATAGCTATTGACCCTGTATATAACTATTGACCCTGGATATAACTACTGACCCTGTATATAACTACTGACCCTGGAACTGACACTGTATAAAACTACTGACCCTGTATATAACTACTGACCCTGGAACTGACACTGTATAAAACTACTGACCCTGTATATAACTACTGACCCTGGAACTGACCCTGTATATAACTACTGACCCTGTATATAACTACTGACCCTGTATATAGCTACTGACCCTGGAACTGACCCTGTATATAGCTACTGACCCTGGAACTGACCCTGTATATAACTACTGACCCTGTATATAACTACTGACCCTGTATATAGTTACTGACCCTGGAACTGACCCTGTATATAACTACTGACTCTGGAACTGACCCTGTATATAACCACTGACCCTGGATATAGCTACTGACCCTGTATATAACTACTTACCCTGTATATAGACCCTGTATACTGACCCTGGAACTACTGACCCTGTATATACTGACTAACTGACCCTGTATATAACTACTGACCCTGGATATAACTACTGACCCTGTATATAACTACTGACCCTGTATATAACTACTGACCCTGTATATAGTTACTGACCCTGGAACTGACCCTGTATATAACTACTGACCCTGTCCCTGTATATAGCTACTGACCCTGTATATAACTACTGACCCTGTATATAGCTACTGACCCTGTATATAGCTACTGACCCTGTATATAGCTACTGGCCCTGTATATAGCTACTGACCCTGTATATAACTACTGACCCTGGAACTGACCCTGTATATAACTACTGACCCTGTATATAACTACTGACCCTGTATATAACTACTGACCCTGTATATAACTACTGACCCTGGATATAGTTACTGACCCTGGAACTGACCCTGTATATAACTACTGACCCTGGATCTGACCCTGTATATAGCTACTGACCCTGTATATAGCTACTGACCCTGTATATAGCTACTGACCCTGTATATAGCTACTGTCCCTGTATATAACTACTGACCCTGGATCTGACCCTGTATATAGCTACTGACCCTGTATATAACTACTGACCCTGGAACTGACCCTGTATATAACTACTGACCCTGTATATAGCTACTGACCCTGTATATAGCTACTGACCCTGTATATAGCTACTGGCCCTGTACATAGCTACTGACCCTGTATATAACTACTGAACATGTGTATAACTACTGACCCTGGAACTGACCCTGTATATAACTACTGACCCTGTATATAGTTACTGACCCTGTATATAGCTATTGACCCTGTATATAACTACTGACCCTGGAACTGACCCTGTATATAGCTACTGACCCTGTATATAGCTACTGACCCTGTATATAGCTACTGACCCTGTATATAACTACTGACCCTGGAACTGACACTGTATATAGCTACTGACCCTGTATATAACTACTGACCCTGTATATAGCTACTGACCCTGTATATAGCTACTGACCCTGGATATAACTACTGACCCTGTATATAACTACTGACCCTGGATATAACTACTGACCCTGTATATAACTACTGACCCTGGATATAACTACTGACCCTGGAACTGACACTGTATAAAACTACTGACCCTGGAACTGACACTGGATATAACTACTGACCCTGGAACTGACACTGTATATAGTTACTGACCCTGTATATAGCTATTGACCCTGTATATAACTACTGACCCTGGAACTGACACTGTATAAAACTACTGACCCTGTATATAACTACTGACCCTGGAACTGACACTGTATAAAACTACTGACCCTGTATATAACTACTGACCCTGTATATAGCTACTGACCCTGGAACTGACCCTGTATATAACTACTGACCCTGGAACTGACCCTGTATATAGCTACTGACCCTGGAACTGACCCTGTATATAACTACTGACCATGTATATAACTACTTACCCTGTATATAGTTACTGACCCTGGAACTGACCCTGTATATAACTACTGAATCTGGAACTGACCCTGTATATAACCACTGACCCTGGATATAGCTACTGACCCTGTATATAACTACTGACCCTGGAACTGACACTGTATATAGCTACTGACCCTGTATATAACTACTGACCCTGTATATAGCTACTGACCCTGTATATAGCTACTGACCCTGGATATAACTACTGACCCTGTATATAACTACTGACCCTGGATATAACTACTGACCCTGTATATAACTACTGACCCTGTATATAACTACTGACCCTGGAACTGACACTGTATAAAACTACTGACCCTGGAACTGACCCTGTATATAACTACTGACCCTGGAACTGACACTCTGGAACCTGTATATAGTTACTGACCCTGTATATAGCTACTGACCCTGTATATAACTACTGACCCTGGAACTGACACTGTATAAAACTACTGACCCTGTATATAACTACTGACCCTGGAACTGACACTGTATAAAACTACTGACCCTGTATATAACTACTGACCCTGTATATAGCTACTGACCCTGGAACTGACCCTGTATATAACTACTGACCCTGGAACTGACCCTGTATATAGCTACTGACCCTGGAACTGACCCTGTATATAACTACTGACCCTGTATATAACTACTTACCCTGTATATAGTTACTGACCCTGGAACTGACCCTGTATATAACTACTGAATCTGGAACTGACCCTGTATATAACCACTGACCCTGGATATAGCTACTGACCCTGTATATAACTACTGACCCTGTATATAACTACTTACCCTGTATATAACTATTGACCCTGGATATAACTACTGACCCTGTATATAACTACTGACTCTGGAACTGACCCTGTATATAACCACTGACCCTGGATGTAGCTACTGACCCTGTATATAACTACTGACCCTGTATATAACTATTGACCCTGGATATAACTACTGACCCTGTATATAACTACTGACCCTGGAACTGACACTGTATAAAACTACTGACCCTGTATATAACTACTGACCCTGGAACTGACCCTGTATATAGCTACTGACCCTGTATATAACTACTGACCCTGTATATAACTACTGACCCTGACCCCTGTATATAACTACCCTGAACTGACCCTGTATATAACTACTGACCCTGGAACTGATATAACTACTGACCCTGTATATAACTACTGACCCTGTATATAACTACTGACCCTGTATATAACTACTGACCCTGTATATAACTACTGACCCTGTATATAACTACTGACCCTGTATATAACTACTGACCCTGATATGACTACTGACCCTGTATATAGCTACTGACCCTGTATATAGCTACTGACCCTGTATATAACTACTGACCCTGGAACTGACCCTGTATATAACTACTGACCCTGTATATAGCTACTGACCCTGTATATAACTACTGACCCTGGAACTGACCCTGTATATAGCTACTGACCCTGGAACTGACCCTGTATATAACTACTGACCCTGGAACTGACCCTGTATATAGCTACTGACCCTGTATATAACTACTGACCCTGTATATAACTACTGACCCTGTATATAGCTACTGACCCTGTATATAACTACTGACCCTGTATATAACTACTGACTACTGACCCTGTATATAACTACTGACCCTGTATATAACTACTGACCCTGTATATAACTACTGACCCTGGACCCTGGACTGACCCTGTATATAACTACTGACCCTGTATATAGCTACTGACCCTGTATATAGCTACTGACCCTGTATATAACTACTGACCCTGGAACTGATATAACTACTGACCCTGTATATAGCTACTGACCCTGTATATAACTACTGACCCTGTATATAACTACTGACCCTGGAACTGACCCTGTATATAACTACTGACCCTGGAACTACTGACCCTGTATATAACTACTGACCCTGTATATAACTACTGACCCTGTATATAACTACTGACCCTGTAACTGACCCTGTATATAACTACTGACCCTGGAACTGACCCTGTATATAACTGACTGACCCTGTATATAGCTACTGACCCTGTATATAACTACTGACCCTGTATATAGCTACTGACCCTGTATATAGCTACTGACCCTGTATATAACTACTGACCCTGTATATAACTACTGACCCTGGATATAACTACTGACCCTGTATATAACTACTGACCCTGTATATAACTACTGACCCTGGAACTGACCCTGTATATAACTACTGACCCTGGAACTGACCCTGTATATAGACTGGAACTGACCCTGTATATAACTACTGACCCTGTATATAACTACTGACCCTGTATATAGTTGACCCTGTATATAACTGGAACTGACCCTGTATATAACTACTGACCCTGTATATAGCTACTGACCCTGTATATAACTACTGACCCTGGATATAGCTACTGACCCTGTATATAACTACTGACCCTGTATATAACTACTGACCCTGTATATAACTACTGACCCTGGAATAACTACTGACCCTGTATATAGCTACTGACCCTGTATATAACTGACTGGAACTGACCCTGTATATAGCTACTGACCCTGTATATAACTACTGACCCTGTATATAGCTACTGACCCTGTATATAACTACTGACCCTGGATATAACTACTGACCCTGTATATAACTACTGACCCTGGAACTGACACTGTATATAAACTACTGACCCTGTATATAGCTACTGACCCTGACACTGTATATAACTACTGACCCTGTATATAACTACTGACCCTGTATATAGCTACTGACCCTGTATATAGCTACTGACCCTGTATATAACTACTGACCCTGGAACTACTTGACCCTGTATATAACTACTGACCCTGGAACTGACCCTGTATATAGCTACTGACCCTGTATATAACTGACCCTGTATATAGCTACTGACCCTGTATATAGCTACTGACCCTGTATATAACTACTGACCCTGGAACTGACCCTGTATATAGCTACTGACCCTGTATATAGCTACTGACCCTGTTTATAACTACTGACCCTGTATATAACTACTGACCCTGTATATAGCTACTGACCCTGGAACTTACCCTGTATATAACTACTGACTCTACTGACCCTGTATATAACTACTGACCCTGGATATAACTACTGACCCTGTATATAACTACTGACCCTGTATATAACTACTGACCCTGGAACTGACCCTGTATATAACTACTGACCCTGGAACTGACCCTGTATATAACTACTGACCCTGTAATAACTACTGACCCTGTATATAGCTACTGACCCTGTATATAACTAACTGGACTGACCCTGTATATAGCTACTGACCCTGTATATAACTACTGACCCTGTATATAACTACTGACCCTGTATATAACTACTGACCCTGTATATAACTACTGACCCTGTATATAACTACTGACCCTGTATATAACTACTGACCCTGTATATAACTACTGACCCTGGATATAACTACTGACCCTGTATATAGCTACTGACCCTGTATATAACTACTGACCCTGTATATAACTACTGACCCTGGAACTGACACTGTATATAGCTAACTGACCCTGTATATAACTACTGACCCTGGAACTGACCCTGTATATAACTACTGACCCTGTATATAGCTACTGACCCTGTATATAACTACTGACCCTGTATATAACTACTGACCCTGTAACTGACCCTGTATATAACTACTGACCCTGAACTGACCCTGTATATAGCTACTGACCCTGTATATAGCTACTGACCCTGTATATACTACTGACCCTGTATATAACTACTGACCCTGTATATAGCTACTGACCCTGTATATAACTACTGACCCTGTATATAGCTACTGACCCTGTATATAGCTACTGACCCTGGAACTGACCCTGTATATAGCTACTGACCCTGACCCTGTATATAACTACTGACCCTGTATATAACTACTGACCCTGTATATAACTACTGACCCTGTATATAGCTACTGACCCTGGATATAACTACTGACCCTGGAACTGACCCTGTATATAACTACTGACCCTGGAACTATATATAACTACTGACCCTGTATATAACTACTGACCCTGTATATAACTACTGACCCTGTATATAGCTACTGACCCTGGAACTGACCCTGTATATAACTACTGACCCTGGATACTACTGACCCTGTATATAACTACTGACCCTGTATATAACTACTGACCCTGTATATAACTACTGACCCTGTATATAACTACTGACCCTATAACTGACCCTGTATATAACTACTGACCCTGGAACTGACCCTGTATATAGCTACTGACCCTGGAACTGACCCTGTATATAGCTACTGACCCTGTATATAGCTACTGACCCTGGCTACTGACCCTGTATATAGCTACTGACCCTGTATATAACTACTGACCCTGTATATAACTACTGACCCTGTATATAACTACTGACCCTGGATAACTACTGACCCTGTATATAACTACTGACCCTGTATAACTACTGACCCCCTGTATATAACTACTGACCCTGTATATAGCTACTGACCCTGTATATAACTACTGACCCTGTATATAACTACTGACCCTGTATATAACTACTGACCCTGTATATAACTACTGACCCTGGAACTGACCCTGTATATAACTACTGAACCTGGAACTGACCCTGTATATAACTGACTGACCCTGTATATAGCTACTGACCCTGGAAGCTACTGACCCTGTATATAGCTACTGACCCTGTATATAACCTATATAGCTACTGACCCTGTATATACTACTGACCCTGTATATAACTACTGACCCTGTATATAGCTACTGACCCTGTATATAGCTACTGACCCTGTATATAACTACTGACCCTGTATATAACTACTGACTCTGTATATAGCTACTGACTCTGTATATAGCTACTGACTCTGGAACTGTCCCTGTATATAGCTACTGACCCTGGAACTGACCCTGTATATAACTACTGACCCTGGAACTGACCCTGTATATAGCTACTGACCCTGTATATAACTACTGACCCTGTATATAGCTACTGACCCTGTATATAGCTACTGACCCTGGAACTGACCCTGTATATAGCTACTGACCCTGGAACTGACCCTGTATATAGCTACTGACCCTGGAACTGACCCTGTATATAGCTACTGACCCTGTATATAGCTACTGACCCTGGAACTGACCCTGTATATAGCTACTGACCCTGTATATAGCTACTGACCCTGGACTGACCCTGTATATAACTACTGACCCTGTAATAACTACTGACCCTGTATATAGCACTGACCCTGGAACTGACCCTGTATATAGCTACTGACCCTGGAACTGACCCTGTATATAACTACTGACCCTGTATATACTACTGACCCTGTATATAGCTACTGACCCTGTATATAACTACTGACCCTGGAACTGACCCTGTATATAGCTACTGACCCTGTATATAGCTACTGACCCTGTATATAGCTACTGACCCTGTATATAACTACTGACCCTGTATATAACTACTGACCCTGTATACTGACCCTATATAACTACTGACCCTGGATATAGCTACTGACCCTGTATATAACTACTGACCCTGTATATAGCTACTGACCCTGTATATAGCTACTGACCCTGTATATAACTACTTACCCTGTATATAGCTACTGACCCTGTATATAACTACTTACCCTGTATATAGCTACTGACCCTGTATATAACTACTGACCCTGTATATAGCTACTGACCCTGGAACTGACCCTGTATATAACTACTGACCCTGGAACTGACCCTTTATATAACTACTGACCCTGGATATAGTTACTGACCCTGGAACTGACCCTGTATATAGCTACTGGAACTGACCTGTATATAGCTACTGACCCTGGATACTGACCCTGTATATAGCTACTGAACCCCTGTATATAACTACTGACCCTGTATATAGCTACTGACCCTGTATATAGCTACTGACCCTGGAACCCCTGCTATATAGCCTGGAACTGACCCTGTATATAGCTACTGACCCTGTATATAACTACTGACCCTGTATATAACTACTGACCCTGGAACTGACCCTGTATATAGCTACTGACCCTGGAACTGACCCTGTATATAGCTACTGACCCTGTATATAGCTACTGACCCTGTATATAACTACTGACCCTGTATATAACTACTGACCCTGTATATAACTACTGACCCTGTATATAGCTACTGACCCTGTATATAGCTACTGACCCTGGAACTGACCCTGTATATAGCTACTGACCCTGGAACTGACCCTGTATATAGCTACTGACCCTGTATATAACTACTGACCCTGCAACTGACCCTGTATATAACTACTGACCCTGGAACTGTCCCTGTATATAGCTACTGACCCTGTATATAGCTACTGACCCTGTATATAGCTACTGACCCTGTATATAGCTACTGACCCTGTATATAACTACTGACCCTGGAACTGACCCTGTATATAACTACTGACCCTGGATATAGCTACTGACCCTGTATATAGTTACTGACCCTGGAACTGACCCTGTATATAGCTACTGACCCTGTATATAGCTACTGACCCTGTATATAGCTACTGACCCTGTATATAACTACTGACCCTGTATATAGCTACTGACCCTGTATATAACTACTGACCCTGTATATAGCTACTGACCCTGTATATAGCTACTGACCCTGGAACTGACCCTGTACATAGCTACTGACCCTGGAACTGACCCTGTATATAGCTACTGACCCAGGAACTGATCCTGTATATAGCTACTGACCCTGCAACTGACCCTGTATATAACTACTGACCCTGGAACTGTCCCTGTATATAGCTACTGACCCTGTATATAGCTACTGACGCTGTATATAGTTACTGACCCTGTATATAGCTTCTGACCCTGTATATAACTACTGACCTTGGAACTGACCCTGTATATAACTACTGACCCTGGATATAGCTACTGACCCTGTATATAGTTACTGACCATGGAACTGACCCTGTATATAGCTACTGACCCTGGATATAGCTACTGACCCTGGATATAGCTACTGACCCTGTATATAGTTACTGACCCTGGAACTGACCCTGTATATAACTACTGACTCTGGAACTGTCCCTGTATATAACTACTGTCCCTGTATATAGCTACTGACCCTGTATATAACTACTGACCCTGTATATAACTACTGACCCTGGAACTGACCCTGTATATAACTACTGACCCTGGAACTGACCCTGTATATAACTACTGACCCTGGATATAGCTACTGACCCTGTATATAACTACTGACCCTGTATATAGCTACTGACCCTGTATATAACTACTGACCCTGTATATAACTACTGACCCTGTATATAGCTACTGACCCTGTATATAACTACTGACCCTGTATATAGCTACTGACCCTGGAACTGACCCTGTATATAACTACTGACCCTGGATATAGCTACTGACCCTGTATATAACTACTGACCCTGTATATAACTACTGACCCTGTATATAGCTACTGACCCTGGAACTGACCCTGTATATAACTACTGACTCTGGAACTGACCCTGTATATAGCTACTGACCCTGTATATAACTACTGACCCTGTATATAGCTACTGACCCTGTATATAACTACTGACCCTGTATATAACTACTGACCCTGTATATAACTACTGACCCTGTATATAACTACTGACCCTGGAACTGACCCTGCATATAGCAACTGACCCTGTATATAGCTACTGACCCTGGATATAGCTACTGACCCTGTATATAACTACTGACCCTGTATATAGTTACTGACCCTGGAACTGACCCTGTATATAACTACTGACTAACTGACCCTGTATATAGCTACTGACCCTGTATATAACTACTGACCCTGTATATAACTACTGACCCTGTATATAGCTACTGACCCTGGAACTGACCCTGTATATAACTACTGACCCTGGAATAGCTACTGACCCTGTATATAACTACTGACCCTGTATATAGTTACTGACCCTGTATATAGCTACTGACCCTGTATATAACTACTGACCCTGGATATAACTACTGACCCTGTATATAACTACTGACCCTGGAACTGACCCTGTATATAACTACTGACCCTGTATATAACTACTGACCCTGGAACTGACCCTGTATATAACTACTGACCCTGTATATAACTACTGACCCTGGAACTGACCCTGTATATAACTACTGACCCTGTATATAACTACTGACCCTGTATATAGCTACTGACCCTGGAACTGACCCTGTATATAACTACTGACCCTGGAACTGACCCTGTATATAACTACTGACCCTGGATATAGCTACTGACCCTGTATATAGCTACTGACCCTGTATATAACTACTGACCCTGTATATAGCTACTGACCCTGGAACTGACCCTGTATATAGCTACTGACCCTGGAACTGACCCTGTATATAACTACTGACCCTGTATATAGCTACTGACCCTGTATATAACTACTGACCCTGTATATAACTACTGACCCTGTATATAGCTACTGACCCTGGAACTGACCCTGTATATAACTACTGACCCTGTAACTGACCCTGTATATAACTACTGACCCTGTATATAGCTACTGACCCTGTATATAACTACTGACCCTGTATATAACTACTGACCCTGTATATAGCTACTGACCCTGGAACTGACCCTGTATATAACTACTGACCCTGGAACTGACCCTGTATATAGCTACTGACCCTGTATATAACTACTGACCCTGTATATAGCTACTGACCCTGTATATAGCTACTGACCCTGTATATAGCTACTGACCCTGTATATAACTACTGACCCTGTATATAACTACTGACCCTGGAACTGACCCTGTATATAACTACTGACCCTGTATATAACTACTGACCCTGTATATAACTACTGACCCTGTATATAGCTACTGACCCTGTATATAACTACTGACCCTGGAACTGACCCTGTATATAACTACTGACTCTGGAACTGACCCTGTATATAACTACTGACCCTGTATATAGCTACTGACCCTGTATATAGCTACTGACCCTGTATATAGCTACTGACCCTGTATATAGCTACTGACCCTGTATATAACTACTGACCCTGTATATAACTACTGACCCTGGAACTGACCCTGTATATAACTACTGACCCTGTATATAGCTACTGACCCTGTATATAGCTACTGACCCTGTATATAGCTACTGACCCTGTATATAACTACTGACCCTGTATATAACTACTGACCCTGTATATAACTACTGACCCTGGAACTGACCCTGTATATAGCTACTGACCCTGGAACTGACCCGGTATATATCTACTGACCCTGGAATTGACCCTGTATATAGCTACTGACCCTGTATATAACTACTGACCCTGTATATAACTACTGACCCTGTATATAGCTACTGACCCTGTATATAACTACTGACCCTGGAACTGACCCTGTATATAGCTACTGACCCTGGAACTGACCCTGTATATAGCTACTGACCCTGTATATAACTACTGACCCTGTATATAGCTACTGACCCTGTATATAGCTACTGACCCTGGAACTGACCCTGTATATAACTACTGACCCTGTATATAACTACTGACCCTGTATATAACTACTGACCCTGTATATAACTACTGACCCTGGAACTGACCCTGTATATAACTACTGACCCTGGAACTGACCCTGTATATAACTACTGACCCTGGAACTGACCCTGTATATAACTACTGACCCTGGAACTGACCCTGTATATAACTACTGACCCTGTATATAACTACTGACCCTGGATCTGACCCTGTATATAACTACTGACCCTGTATATATCTACTGACCCTGGAACTGACCCTGTATATAACTACTGACCCTGTATATAACTACTGACCCTGTATATAGCTACTGACCCTGGAACTGACCCTGTATATAACTACTGACCCTGGAACTGACCCTGTATATAGCTACTGACCCTGGAACTGACCCTGTATATAACTACTGACCCTGTATATAACTACTGACCCTGTATATAACTACTTACCCTGTATATAGCTACTGACCCTGGAACTGACACTGTATATAGCTACTGACCCTGTATATAACTACTGACCCTGTATATAACTACTTACCCTGTATATAGTTACTGACCCTTGAACTGACCCTGTATATAACCACTGACCCTGGATATAGCTACTGACCCTGTATATAGCTACTGACCCTGTATATAGTTACTGACCCTGGAACTGACCCTGTATATAACTACTGACCCTGGAACTGTCCCTGTATATAGCTACTGACCCTGTATATAACTACTGACCCTGTATATAGCTACTGACCCTGTATATAGCTACTGACCCTGTATATAGCTACTGACCCTGTATATAACTACTGACCCTGTATATAACTACTGACCCTGGAACTGACCCTGTATATAGCTACTGACCCTGGAACTGACCCGGTATATAGCTACTGACCCTGACCCTGTATATAACTACTGACCCTGTATATAGCTACTGACCCTGTAACTACTGACCCTGTATATAACTACTGACCCTGTATATAACTACTGACCCTGTATATAACTACTGACCCTGGAACTGACCCTGTATATAGCTACTGACCCTGTATATAACTACTGACCCTGTATATAGCTACTGACCCTGTATATAACTACTGACCCTGGAACTGACCCTGTATATAACTACTGACCCTGTATATAGCTACTGACCCCCTGTATATAACTACTGACCCTGTATATAACTACTGACCCTATAACTACTGACCCTGTATATAGCTACTGACCCTGGAACTGACCCTGTATATAACTACTGACCCTGACCCTGTATATAACTACTGACCCTGTATATAGCTACTGACCCTGTATATAACTACTGACCCTGGAACTGACCCTGTATATAGCTACTGACCCTGGAACTGACCCGGTATATAGCTACTGACCCTGGAATTGACCCTGTATATAACTACTGACCCTGTATATAGTTACTGACCCTGGAACTGACCCTGTATATAACTACTGACCCTGTATATAACTACTGACCCTGTATATAACTACTGACCCTGGAATTGACCCTGTATATAACTACTGACCCTGGAATTGACCCTGTATATAGCTACTGACCCTGTATATAACTACTGACCCTGTATATAGCTACTGACCCTGTATATAACTACTGACCCTGTGACCCTGTATATAACTACTGACCCTGTATATAGCTACTGACCCTGTATATAACTACTGACCCTGTATATAGCTACTGACCCTGGAACTGACCCTGTATATAGCTACTGACCCTGGAACTGACCCTGTATATAACTACTGACCCTGTATATAGCTGACCCTGTATATAGCTACTGACCCTGTATATAGCTACTGACCCTGTATATAACTACTGACCCTGGAACTGACCCTGTATATAGCTACTGACCCTGGAACTGACCCTGTATATAACTACTGACCCTGTATATAGCTACTGACCCTGTATATAGCTACTGACCCTGTATATAACTACTGACCCTGTATATAGCTACTGACCCTGTATATAACTACTGACCCTGTATATAGCTACTGACCCTGTATATAGTTACTGACCCTGGAACTGACCCTGTATATAACTACTGACCCTGGAACTGACCCTGTATATAGCTACTGACCCTGTATATAACTACTGACCCTGTATATAGCTACTGACCCTGGAACTGACCCTGTATATAACTACTGACCCTGGAACTGACCCTGTATATAGCTACTGACCCTGTATATAGCTACTGACCCTGTATATAGTTACTGACCCTGTATATAACTACTGACCCTGTATATAACTACTGACCCTGTATATAGCTACTGACCCTGTATATAACTACTGACCCTGTATATAACTACTGACCCTGTATATAGCTACTGACCCTGTATATAGCTACTGACCCTGGAACTGACCCTGTATATAGCTACTGACCCTGTATATAACTACTGACCCTGTATATAACTACTGACCCTGTATATAGCTACTGACCCTGTATATAACTACTGACCCTGTATATAACTACTGACCCTGTATATAGCTACTGACCCTGTATATAACTACTGACCCTGTATATAGCTACTGACCCTGGAACTGACCCTGTATATAACGACTGACCCTGGATATAGCTACTGACCCTGGAACTGACCCTTTATATAACTACTGACCCTGGATATAGTTACTGACCCTGGAACTGACCCTGTATATAACTACTGACCCTGGAACTGACCCTGTATATAGCTACTGACCCTGTATATAGCTACTGACCCTGTATATAGCTACTGACCCTGTATATAACTACTGACCCTGTATATAGCTACTGACCCTGTATATAACTACTGACCCTGTATATAACTACTGACCCTGGATCTGACCCTGTATATAGCTACTGACCCTGTATATAACTACTGACCCTGTATATAGCTACTGACCCTGTATATAACTACTGACCCTGTATATAACTACTGACCCTGGAACTGACCCTGTATATAACTACTGACCCTGGAACTGACCCTGTATATAGCTACTGACCCTGTATATAACTACTGACCCTGTATATAACTACTGACCCTGTATATAGCTACTGACCCTGTATATAACTACTGACCCTGTATATAGCTACTGACCCTGGAACTGACCCTGTATATAACTACTGACCCTGTATATAGCTACTGACCCTGTATATAGCTACTGACCCTGTATATAACTACTGACCCTGTATATAACTACTGACCCTGTATATAGCTACTGACCCTGGAACTACACTATAACTACTGACCCTGTATATAACTACTGACCCTGAACCCTGTATATAGCTACTGACCCTGTATATAACTACTGACCCTGTATATAACTACTGACCCTGTATATAGCTACTGACCCTGTATATAGCTACTGACCCTGGAACTGACCCTGTATATAACTACTGACCCTGGAACTGACCCTGTATATAGCTACTGACCCTGGAACTGACCCTGTATATAGCTACTGACCCTGTATATAACTACTGACCCTGTATATAGCTACTGACCCTGGAACTGACCCTGTATATAACTACTGACCCTGGAACTGACCCTGTATATAACTACTGACCCTGTATATAACTACTGACCCTGTATATAGCTACTGACCCTGTATATAACTACTGACCCTGTATATAGTTACGGACCCTGGAACTGACCCTGTATATAACTACTGACCCTGTATGGAACTGACCCTGTATATAACTACTGACCCTGTATATAGCTACTGACCCTGTATATAACTACTGACCCTGTATATAACTACTGACCCTGTATATAGTTACTGACCCTGGAACTGACCCTGTATATAACTACTGACCCTGGAACTGACCCTGTATATAGCTACTGACCCTGTATATAGCTACTGACCCTGTATATAGCTACTGACCCTGTATATAGCTACTGACCCTGTATATAGCTACTGACCCTGTATATAGCTACTGACCCTGTATATAGTTACTGACCCTGGATATAACTACTGACCCTGTATATAACTACTGACCCTGGAATAACTACTGACCCTGTATATAACTACTGACCCTGTATATAGCTACTGACCCTGTATATAGCTACTGACCCTGTACCCTATAGCTACTGACCCTGTATATAACTACTGACCCTGTATATAGCTACTGACCCTGTATATAGCTACTGACCCTGGATATAACTACTGACCCTGTATATAACTACTGACCCTGTATATAACTACTGACCCTGGAACTGACACTGTATATAGCTACTGACCCTGTATATAGCTACTGACCCTGGAACTGACACTGTATATAGCTACTGACCCTGTATATAGCTACTGACCCTGGAACTGACCCTTTATATAACTACTGACCCTGGATATAGTTACTGACACTGTATATAGCTACTGACCCTGTATATAGCTACTGACCCTGGAACTGACACTGTATATAGCTACTGACCCTGTATATAGCTACTGACCCTGTATATAGCTATTGACCCTGTATATAGCTATTGACCCTGTATATAACTACTGACCCTGGATATAACTACTGACCCTGGAACTGACCCTGTACTGACCCTGTATATAGCTAACTGACCCTGTATATAGCTACTGACCCTGGAACTGACCCTGTATATAGCTACTGACCCTGTATATAACTACTGACCCTGTATATAGCTACTGACCCTGTATATAGCTACTGACCCTGGATATATACTACTGACCCTGTATATAACTACTGACCCTGTATATAACTACTGACCCTGTATATAACTACTGACCCTGTATATAACTACTGACCCTGGAACTGACACTGTATAAAACTACTGACCCTGGAACTGACCCTGTATATAACTACTGACCCTGGAACTGACCCTGTATATAACTACTGACCCTGTAATGACTACTGACCCTGTAAAGCTACTGACCCTGTATATAACTACTGACCCTGGAACTGACCCTGTATATAACTACTGACCCTGTATATAGCTACTGACCCTGGAATAACTACTGACCCTGTATATAACTACTGACCCTGTATATAACTACTGACCCTGTATATAGCTACTGACCCTGGAACTGACCCTGTATATAGCTACTGACCCTGTATATAACTACTGACCCTGGAACTGACCCTGTATATAGCTACTGACCCTGTATATAGCTACTGACCCTGTATATAACTACTGACCCTGTATATAGCTACTGACCCTGGAACTGACACTGTATATAGCTACTGACCCTGTATATAACTACTGACCCTGTATATAGCTACTGACCCTGTATATAACTACTGACCCTGGATATGACCCTGTATATAACTACTGACCCTGTATATAACTACTGACCCTGGAACTGACACTGTATATAGCTACTGACCCTGTACTGACCCTATATAACTACTGACCCTGTATATACTGACCCTGTATAACTACTGACTACTGACCCTGTATATAGCTACTGACCCTGTATAACTACTGACCCTGTATATAGCTACTGACCCTGTATATAGCTACTGACCCTGTATATAGCTACTGACCCTGTATATAACTACTGACCCTGTATATAACTACTGACCCTGGAACTGACACTATAAGCTACTGACCCTGTATATAGCTACTGACCCTGGAACTGACACTGTATATAGCTACTGACCCTGTATATAACTACTGACCCTGTATATAGCTACTGACCCTGTATATAACTACTGACCCTGGATATAACTACTGACCCTGTATATAACTACTGACCCTGTATATAACTACTGACCCTGGAACTGACCCTGTATATAACTACTGACCCTGGAACTGACCCTGTATATAACTACTGACCCTGGAACTGACCCTGTATATAACTACTGACCCTGTATATAACTACTGACCCTGGAACTGACCCTGTATATAACTACTGACCCTGTATATAGCTACTGACCCTGTGACCTATAAAACTACTGACCCTGTATATAACTACTGACCCTGTATATAACTACTGACCCTGGAACTGACCCTGTATATAACTACTGACCCTATACTACTGACCCTGTATATAACTACTGACCCTGATATAACTGACCCTGTATATAACTACTGACCCTGGAACTGACCCTGTATAAAACTACTGACCCTGTATATAACTACTGACCCTGGAACTGACACCTGTATATAACTACTGACCCTGTATATAACTACTGACCCTGGAACTGACCCTGTATATAAACTACTGACCCTGTATATAACTACTGACCCTGTATATAGCTACTGACCCTGGAACTGACCCTGTATATAACTACTGACCCTGGAACTGACCCTGTATATAACTACTGACCCTGGAACTGACCCTGTATATAACTACTGACCCTGTATATAACTGACCCTGTATATAGCTACTGACCCTGTATATAACTACTGACCCTGGACCCTGTATATAACCTGACCCTGTATATAACTACTGACCCTGTATATAACTACTGACCCTGGATATAACTACTGACCCTGTATATAGCTGACCCTGACCCTGTATATAACTACTGACTGACCCCTGTATATAACTACTGACCCTGGATATAGCTACTGACCCTGTATATAACTACTGACCCTGTATATAACTACTGACCCTGTATATAACTACTGACCCTGGAACTGACCCTGTATATAACTACTGACCCTGGAACTGACCCTGTATATAGCTACTGACCCTGTATATAGCTACTGACCCTGTATATAACTACTGACCCTGGATATAGCTACTGACCCTGTATATAGTTACTGACCCTGGAACTGACCCTGTATATAACTACTGACCCTGTATATAACTACTGACCCTGGATCTGACCCTGTATATAGCTACTGACCCTGTATATACCTACTGACCCTGTATATAGCTACTGACCCTGTATATAACTACTGACCCTGGATCTGACCCTGTATATAGCTACTGACCCTGTATATAGCTACTGACCCTGTATATAACTACTGACCCTGTATATAACTACTGACCCTGTATATAACTACTGACCCTGGATCTGACCCTGTATATAGCTACTGACCCTGTATATACCTACTGACCCTGTATATAACTACTTACCCTGTATATAGCTACTGACCCTGTATATAACTACTTACCCTGTATATAGCTACTGACCCTGTATATAACTACTGACCCTGTATATAGCTACTGACCCTGTATATAGCTACTGACCCTGGAACTGACCCTGTATATAACTACTGACCCTGGAACTGACCCTGTATATAACTACTGACCCTGTATATAGCTACTGACCCTGTATATAGCTACTGACCCTGTATATAACTACTGACCCTGTATATAGCTACTGACCCTGTATATAGCTACTGACCCTGTATATAGCTACTGACCCTGGAACTGACCCTGTATATAACGACTGACCCTGGATATAGCTACTGACCCTGGAACTGACCCTTTATATAACTACTGACCCTGGATATAGTTACTGACCCTGGAACTGACCCTGTATATAACTACTGACCCTGGATCTGACCCTGTATATAGCTACTGACCCTGTATATAGCTACTGACCCTGTATATAGCTACTGACCCTGTATATAGCTACTGTCCCTGTATATAACTACTGACCCTGACCCTGATACCCTGTATACTACTGACCCTGTATATAGCTACTGACCCT
This sequence comes from Oncorhynchus nerka, assembly GCF_034236695.1. Taxonomy (NCBI): domain Eukaryota; kingdom Metazoa; phylum Chordata; class Actinopteri; order Salmoniformes; family Salmonidae; genus Oncorhynchus; species Oncorhynchus nerka. The sequence goes on along the minus strand of NW_027039467.1, from coordinate 7,927 downwards.
GGAATGACCCTGTATATAACTACTGACCCTGTATATAGCTACTGACCCTGGAACTGACCCTGTATATAACTACTGACCCTGTATATAACTACTGACCCTGTATATAACTACTGACCCTGTAATTGACCCTGTATATAACTACTGACCCTGGAACTGACCCTGTATATAGCTACTGACCCTGTATATAACTACTGACCCTGTATATAGCTACTGACCCTGTATATAGCTACTGACCCTGGAACTGACCCTGTATATAACTACTGACCCTGTATATAACTACTGACCCTGTATATAACTACTGACCCTGTATATAACTACTGACCCTGGAACTGACCCTGTATATAACTACTGACCCTGGAACTGACCCTGTATATAACTACTGACCCTGGAACTGACCCTGTATATAACTACTGACCCTGGATATAGCTACTGACCCTGTATATAACTACTGACCCTGTATATAGCTACTGACCCTGGAACTGACCCTGTATATAACTACTGACCCTGTATATAACTACTGACCCTGGATCTGACCCTGTATATAGCTACTGACCCTGTATATAACTACTGACCCTGTATATAGCTACTGACCCTGGAACTGACCCTGTATATAACTACTGACCCTGGATATAGCTACTGACCCTGTATATAGCTACTGACCCTGGAACTGACCCTGTATATAACTACTGACCCTGTATATAACTACTGACCCTGTATATAACTACTGACCCTGTATATAGCTACTGACCCTGGAACTGACCCTGTATATAGCTACTGACCCTGGAACTGACCCTGTATATAACTACTGACCCTGTATATAACTACTGACCCTGTATATAACTACTGACCCTGTATATAGTTACTGACCCTGGAACTGACCCTGTATATAACTACTGACCCTGGAACTGACCCTGTATATAACTACTGACCCTGTATATAGCTACTGACCCTGTATATAGCTACTGACCCTGTATATAACTACTGACCCTGTATATAGCTACTGACCCTGGAACTGACCCTGTATATAACTACTGACCTGGAACTGTATATAGCTACTGACCCTGTATATAACTACTGACCCTGTATATAGCTACTGACCCTGTATATAGCTACTGACCCTGTATATAGCTACTGACCCTGTATATAACTACTGACCCTGTATATAACTACTGACCCTGGAACTGACCCTGTATATAGCTACTGACCCTGGAACTGACCCGGTATATAGCTACTGACCCTGGAATTGACCCTGTATATAACTACTGACCCTGTATATAGCTACTGACCCTGGAACTGACCCTGTATATAGCTACTGACCCTGTATATAGCTACTGACCCTGGAACTGACCCTGTATACTGACCCTGGAACTGACCCTGTATATAGCTACTGACCCTGGAACTGACCCTGTATATAGCTACTGACCCTGGAACTGACCCTGTATATAACTACTGACCCTGTATATAACTACTGACCCTGTATATAGCTACTGACCCTGTATATAGCTACTGACCCTGGAACTGACCCTGTATATAGTTACTGACCCTGGAACTGACCCTGTATATAACTACTGACCCTGGATCTGACCCTGTATATAGCTACTGACCCTGTATATAACTACTGACCCTGTATATAACTACTGACCCTGGAACTGACCCTGTATATAACTACTGACCCTGGAACTGACCCTGTATATAGCTACTGACCCTGGAACTGACCCTGTATATAGCTACTGACCCTGTATATAACTACTGACCCTGTATATAACTACTGACCCTGGAACTGACCCTGTATATAGCTACTGACCCTGTATATAGCTACTGACCCTGTATATAGCTACTGACCCTGTATATAGCTACTGACCCTGTATATAACTACTGACCCTGTATATAGCTACTGACCCTGGAACTGACCCTGTATATAGCTACTGACCCTGTATATAGCTACTGACCCTGTATATAACTACTGACCCTGTATATAGCTACTGACCCTGTATATAACTGACCCTGTATATAGCTACTGACCCTGGAACTGACCCTGTATATAGCTACTGACCCTGTATATAACTACTGACCCTGTATATAACTACTGACCCTGTGTATAGCTACTGACCCTGTATATAGCTACTGACCCTGGAACTGACCCTGTATATAACTACTGACCTAACTGACCCTGTATATAACTACTGACCCTGGATATAGCTACTGACCCTGTATATAGCTAACTACTGACCCTGTATATAACTACTGACCCTGTATATAGCTACTGACCCTGGATATAACTACTGACCCTGTATATAACTACTACTACTGACCCTGTATATAACTACTGACCCTGTATATAACTACTGACCCTGTATATAGCTACTGACCCTGTATATAACTACTGACCCTGTATATAACTACTGACCCTGGAACTGACCCTGTATATAGCTACTGACCCTGGAACTGACCCTGTATATAGCTACTGACCCTGACCCTGTATATAACTACTGACCCTGTATATAGCTACTGACCCTGGAACTGACCCTGTATATAACTACTGACCCTGTATATAACTACTGACCCTGTGTATAACTACTGACCCTGGAACTGACCCTGTATATAGCTACTGACCCTACTGACCCTGTATATAACTACTGACCCTGTATATAACTACTGACCCTGTATATAGCTACTGACCCTGTATATAGCTACTGACCCTGACTACTGACCCTGTATATAACTACTGACCCTGTATATAACTACTGACCCTGTATATAACTACTGACCCTGTATATAACTACTGACCCTGGAACTGACCCTGTATATAACTACTGACCCTGGATATATAACTACTGACCCTGGAACTGACCCTGTATATAGCTACTGACCCTGGAACTGACCCTGTATATAACTACTGACCCTGTATATGTATATAGCTACTGACCCTGTGACCCTATATAGCTAACTGACCCTGTATATAGCTACTGACCCTGGAACTGACCCTGTATATATACTGACTGGACTGACCCTGGATATAGCTACTGACCCTGTATATAACTACTGACCCTGTATATAACTGACCCTGGAACTGACCCTGTATATAAACTACTGACCCTGTATATAGCTACTGACCCTGTATATAGCTACTGACCCTGGATATAACTACTGACCCTGTATATAACTACTGACCCTGGAACTGACCCTGTATATAGCTACTGACCCTGTATATAACTACTGACCCTGTATATAGCTACTGACCCTGGAACTGACCCTGTATATAACTACTGACCCTGTATATAACTACTGACCCTGTATATAACTACTGACCCTGTATATAGCTACTGACCCTGGAACTGACCCTGTATATAGCTACTGACCCTGGATATAGCTACTGACCCTGTATATAGCTACTGACCCTGTATATACTACTGACCCTGTATATAGCTACTGACCCTGTATATAACTGACCCTGGATATAACTACTGACCCTGGAACTACCCCTGTATATAGCTACTGACCCTGTAATAACTGACCCTGTATATAGCTACTGACCCTGGATAAACTACTGACCCTGTATATAACTACTGACCCTGTATATAACTACTGACCCTGTATATAGCTACTGACCCTGTAACTGACCCTGTATATAACTACTGACCCTGGAACTGACCCTGTATATAGCTACTGACCCTGTATATAACTACTGACCCTGTATATAGCTACTGACCCTGTATATAGCTACTGACCCTGTATATAACTACTGACCCTGTATATAACTACTGACCCTGTGTATATAGCTACTGACCCTGTAACTGACCCTGTATATAACTGACCCTGGAACCCCTGTATATAGCTACTGACCCTGTATATAACTACTGACCCTGTATATAGCTACTGACCCTGTATATAGCTACTGACCCTGGAACTGACCCTGTATATAACTACTGACCCTGTATATAACTACTGACCCTGTATATAGCTACTGACCCTGGAACTGACCCTGTATATAACTACTGACCCTGTATATAGCTACTGACCCTGTATATAACTACTGACCCTGTATATAGCTACTGACCCTGGAACTGACCCTGTATATAACTACTGACCCTGTATATAGCTACTGACCCTGTATATAGCTACTGACCCTGTATATAGCTACTGACCCTGGAACTGACCCTGTATATAACTACTGACCCTGTATATAGTTACTGACCCTGGAACTGACCCTGTATATAACTACTGACCTGGAACTGACCCTGTATATAGCTACTGACCCTGTATATAACTACTGACCCTGTATATAGCTACTGACCCTGGAACTGACCCTGTATATAGCTACTGACCCTGGAACTGACCCTGTATATAACTACTGACCCTGGAACTGACCCTGTATATAGCTACTGACCCTGGAACTGACCCTGTATATAACTACTGACCCTGGAATAACTACTGACCCTGTATATAGCTACTGACCCTGTATATAGCTACTGACCCTGTATATAACTACTGACCCTGTATATAGCTACTGACCCTGTATATAACTACTGACCCTGGAACTGACCCTGTATATAACTACTGACCCTGGATATAGCTACTGACCCTGTATATAGTTACTGACCCTGGAACTGACCCTGTATATAGCTACTGACCCTGTATATAGCTACTGACCCTGGATATAGCTACTGACCCTGTATATAGCTACTGACCCTGGAACTGACCCTGTATATAACTACTGACCCTGGAACTGACCCTGTATATAGCTACTGACCCTGTATATAGCTACTGACCCTGTATATAGCTACTGACCCTGGAACTGACCCTGTATATAGCTACTGACCCTGGAACTGACCCTGTATATAACTACTGACCCTGTATATAGCTACTGACCCTGTATATAACTACTGACCCTGGATATAGCTACTGACCCTGTATATAACTACTGACCCTGGATATAACTACTGACCCTGTATATAACTACTGACCCTGTATATAACTACTGACCCTGGATATAGCTACTGACTCTGGAACTGACCCTGTATATAACTACTGACCCTGTATATAGCTACTGACCCTGTATATAGCTACTGACCCTGTATATAACTACTGACCCTGTATATAGTTACTGACCCTGGAACTGACCCTGTATATAACTACTGACTCTGGAACTGACCCTGTATATAGCTACTGACCCTGTATATAACTACTGACCCTGGATATAGCTACTGACCCTGTATATAGCTACTGACCCTGTATATAACTACTGACCCTGTATATAACTACTGACCCTGTATATAACTACTGACCCTGGATATAGCTACTGACCCTGTATATAACTACTGACCCTGTATATAACTACTGACCCTGTATATAGCTACTGACCCTGGAACTGACCCTGTATATAACTACTGACCCTGGAACTGACCCTGTATATAACTACTGACCCTGGAACTGATATATAGCTACTGACCCTGTATATAACTACTGACCCTGACCCTGTATATAGCTACTGACCCTGTATATAACTACTTGACCCTGTATATAACTACTGACCCTGTATATAGCTACTGACCCTGTATATAGCTACTGACCCTGGATATAGATACTGACCCTGTATATAGTTACTGACCCTGGAACTGACCCTGTATATAACTACTGACCCTGTATATAACTACTGACCCTGTATATAGCTACTGACCCTGTATATAACTACTGACCCTGGAATTGACCCTGTATATAACTACTGACCCTGGAACTGACCCTGTATATAGCTACTGACCCTGTATATAACTACTGACCCTGTATATAGCTACTGACCCTGGATATAGCTACTGACCCTGTATATAACTACTGACCCTGGAACTGACCCTGTATATAGCTACTGACCCTGGACCCCTGTATATAAACTACTGACCCTGGAGCTACTGACCCTGTATATAACTACTGACCCTGTATATAACTACTGACCCTGTATATAGCTACTGACCCTGTATATAGCTACTGACCCTGGAACTGACCCTGTATATAGCTACTGACTGACCCTGTATATAACTACTGACCCTGTATATAGCTACTGACCCTGGAACTGACCCTGTATATAGCTGACCCTGATGGAACTGACCCTGTATATAACTACTGACCCTGGAACTGACCCTGTATATAACTACTGACCCTGTATATAGCTACTGACCCTGTATATAGCTACTGACCCTGTATATAACTACTGACCCTGTATATAGCTACTGACCCTGGAACTGACCCTGTATATAGCTACTGACCCTGTATATAACTACTGACCCTGTATATAGCTACTGACCCTGTATATAACTACTGACCCTGTATATAACTACTGACTCTGTATATAGCTACTGACCCTGTATATAACTACTGACCCTGACCCTGTATATAGCTACTGACCCTGTATATAATTACTGACCCTGGAACTGACCCTGTATATAGCTACTGACCCTGTATATAGCTACTGACCCTGTATATAACTACTGACCCTGTATATAACTGACCCTGTATATAACTACTGACCCTGGAACTGACCCTGTATATAGCTACTGACCCTGTATATAACTACTGACCCTGTATATAACTGACCCTGACTACTGACCTGTATATACTGACTGGAACTGACCCTGTATATAGCTACTGACCCTGTATATGGAACTGACCCTGTATATAACTACTGACCCTGTATATAACTACTGACCCTGTATATAGCTACTGACCCTGGAACTGACCCTGTATATAACTACTGACCCTGTATATAGCTACTGACCCTGGAACTGACCCTGTATATAACTACTGACCCTGGAACTGACCCTGTATATAACTACTGACCCTGTATATAACTACTGACCCTGTATATAGCTACTGACCCTGTATATAACTACTGACCCTGTATATAACTACTGACCCTGGATATAACTACTGACCCTGTATATAACTACTGACCCTGGAACTGACCCTGTATATAACTACTGACCCTGTATATAGTTACTGACCCTGGAACTGACCCTGTATATAGCTACTGACCCTGTATATAGCTACTGACCCTGTAACTACTGACCCTGTATATAGCTACTGACCCTGTATATAACTACTGACCCTGTATATAACTACTGACCCTGTATATAGCTACTGACCCTGTATATAGCTACTGACCCTGTATATAGCTACTGACCCTGTATATAGCTACTGACCCTGGAACTGACCCTGTATATAACTACTGACCCTGGATATAGCTACTGACCCTGTATATAACTACTGACCCTGGAACTGACCCTGTATATAGCTACCCTGAATTGACCCTGTATATAGCTACTGACCCTGTATATAGCTACTGACCCTGTATATAGCTACTGACCCTGTATATAACTACTGACCCTGTATATAACTACTGACCCTGTATATAACTACTGACCCTGTATATAACTACTGACCCGTTCTCTCCCGTCACCCCGCTCCTCCGCTCTCTCCACTGGCTGGTTGAAGCTCGCATCCGCTACAGCCATGGTGCTTGCCTACGGGCTGTGAAGCGGCACCTCAGTACCTCCAGGCTCTGATCAGGCCCTACACCCAAACAAAGGGCACTGCGTTCATCCACCTCTGGCCTGCTGCCTCCCCTACCACTGAGGAAGTACAGTTCCCGCTCAGCCCAGTCAAAACTGTTCGCTGCTCTGGCCCCCAATGGTGGAACAAACTCCCTCACGACGCCAGGACAGCGGAGTCAATCACCACCTTCCGGAGACACCTGAAACCCCACCTCTTTAAGGAATACCTAGGATAGGATAAAGTAATCCTTCTCCCCCCCCCACTTAAAGACCTAGATGCACTATTGTAAAGTGGCTGTTCCACTGGATGTCATAAGGTGAAAGCACCAATTTGTAAGGTCGCTCTGGATAAGAGCGTCTGCTAAATGACTTAAATGTAAATGTAA
>NW_027039466.1:10000-66975 GCF_034236695.1 Oncorhynchus nerka | reverse complement strand
TGTAATATATAGTGTAATTATATCAGTGTAATATACTAGTGTAATATATAGTGTAGTTAACCAGTGTAATATATAGTGTAGTTAATCAGTGTAATATATAGTGTAATATATAGTGTAGTTAATCAGTGTAATATATAGTGTAGTTAACTAGTGTAATATATAGTGTAGTTAACCAGTGTAATATATAGTGTAGTTAACCAGTGTAATATATAGTGTAGTTAACCAGTGTAATATATAGTATAGTTAATATATAGTATATAGTGTAGTTAACCAGTGTAATATATAGTGTAGTTAATCAGTGTAATATATAGTGTAATATATAGTGTAGTTAACCAGTGTAATATATAGTGTAGTTAACCAGTGTAATATATAGTGTAATATATAGTGTAGTTAACCAGTGTAATATATAGTGTAGTTAATCAGTGTAATATATAGTGTAGTTAACCAGTGTAATATATAGTATAGTTAACCAGTGTAATATATAGTGAAGTTAACCAGTGTAATATATAGTGTAGTTAACCAGTGTAATATATAGTGTAGTTAACCAGTGTAATATATAGTGTAGTTAATCAGTGTAATATATAGTGTAACATATAGTGTAGTTAACCAGTGTAATATATAGTGTAGTTAACCAGTGTAATATATAGTGTAACATATAGTGTAGTTAACCAGTGTAATATATAGTGTAGTTAACCAGTGTAATATATAGTGTAATATATAGTGTAGTTAACCAGTGTAATATATAGTGTAGTTAACCAGTGTAATATATAGTGTAATATATAGTGTAGTTAACCAGTGTAATATATAGTGTAGTTAATCAGTGTAATATATAGTGTAATATATAGTGTAGTTAACCAGTGTAATATATAGTGTAGTTAACCAGTGTAATATATAGTGTAGTTAATCAGTGTAATATATAGTGTAACATATAGTGTAGTTAACCAGTGTAATATATAGTGTAGTTAACCAGAGTAATATATAGTGTAGTTAACCAGTGTAATATATAGTGTAGTTAACCAGTGTAATATATAGTGTAGTTAATCAGTGTAATATATAGTGTAACATATAGTGTAGTTAACCAGTGTAATATATAGTGTAGTTAATCAGTGTAATATATAGTGTAATATATAGTGTAGTTAACCAGTGTAATATATAGTGTAGTTAACCAGTGTAATATATAGTGTAATATATAGTGTAGTTAACCAGTGTAATATATAGTGTAGTTAATCAGTGTAATATATAGTGTAGTTAACCAGTGTAATATATAGTATAGTTAACCAGTGTAATATATAGTCAAGTTAACCAGTGTAATATATAGTGTAGTTAACCAGTGTAATATATAGTGTAGTTAACCAGTGTAATATATAGTGTAGTTAATCAGTGTAATATATAGTGTAACATATAGTGTAGTTAACCAGTGTAATATATAGTGTAGTTAACCAGTGTAATATATAGTGTAACATATAGTGTAGTTAACCAGTGTAATATATAGTGTAGTTAACCAGTGTAATATATAGTGTAATATATAGTGTAGTTAACCAGTGTAATATATAGTGTAGTTAACCAGTGTAATATATAGTGTAATATATAGTGTAGTTAACCAGTGTAATATATAGTGTAGTTAATCAGTGTAATATATAGTGTAGTTAACCAGAGTAATATATAGTGTAGTTAACCAGTGTAATATATAGTGTAGTTAACCAGTGTAATATATAGTGTAGTTAATCAGTGTAATATATAGTGTAACATATAGTGTAGTTAACCAGTGTAATATATAGTGTAGTTAATCAGTGTAATATATAGTGTAATATATAGTGTAGTTAACCAGTGTAATATATAGTGTAGTTAACCAGTGTAATATATAGTGTAATATATAGTGTAGTTAACCAGTGTAATATATAGTGTAGTTAATCAGTGTAATATATAGTGTAGTTAACCAGTGTAATATATAGTATAGTTAACCAGTGTAATATATAGTGAAGTTAACCAGTGTAATATATAGTGTAGTTAACCAGTGTAATATATAGTGTAGTTAACCAGTGTAATATATAGTGTAGTTAATCAGTGTAATATATAGTGTAACATATAGTGTAGTTAACCAGTGTAATATATAGTGTAGTTAACCAGTGTAATATATAGTGTAACATATAGTGTAGTTAACCAGTGTAATATATAGTGTAGTTAACCAGTGTAATATATAGTGTAATATATAGTGTAGTTAACCAGTGTAATATATAGTGTAGTTAACCAGTGTAATATATAGTGTAATATATAGTGTAGTTAACCAGTGTAATATATAGTGTAGTTAATCAGTGTAATATATAGTGTAGTTAACCAGTGTAATATATAGTATAGTTAACCAGTGTAATATATAGTGAAGTTAACCAGTGTAATATATAGTGTAGTTAACCAGTGTAATATATAGTGTAGTTAACCAGTGTAATATATAGTGTAGTTAACCAGTGTAATATATAGTGTAGTTAACCAGTGTAATATATAGTGTAGTTAATCAGTGTAATATATAGTGTAACATATAGTGTAGTTAACCAGTGTAATATATAGTGTAGTTAACCAGTGTAATATATAGTGTAGTTAACCAGTGTAATATATAGTGTAACATATAGTGTAGTTAACCAGTGTAATATATAGTGTAGTTAACCAGTGTAATATATAGTGTAATATATAGTGTAGTTAACCAGTGTAATATATAGTGTAGTTAACCAGTGTAATATATAGTGTAATATATAGTGTAGTTAACCAGTGTAATATATAGTGTAGTTAATCAGTGTAATATATAGTATAGTTAACCAGTGTAATATATAGTGAAGTTAACCAGTGTAATATATAGTGTAGTTAACCAGTGTAATATATAGTGTAGTTAACCAGTGTAATATATAGTGTAGTTAATCAGTGTAATATATAGTGTGACATATGTTGTAGTTAACCAGTGTAATATATAGTGTAGTTAACCAGTGTAATATATGATGTAACATATAGTGTGATTAACCAGTGTAATATATAGTGTAGTTAACCAGTGTAATATATAGTGTAATATATAGTGTAGTTAACCAGTGTAATATATAGTGTAGTTAACCAGTGTAATATATAGTGTAATATATAGTGTAGTTAACCAGTGTAATATATAGTGTAGTTAATCAGTGTAATATATAGTGTAGTTAACCAGTGTAATATATAGTGTAGTTAACCAGTGTAATATATAGTGTAGTTAACCAGTGTAATATATAGTGTAGTTAACCAGTGTAATATATAATTGTAATATATAGTGTAGTTAACCAGTGTAATATATAGTGTAGTTAACCAGTGTATTATATAGTGTAGTTAACCAATTAATATATAGTGTGAGTTAACCAGTGTAATATATAGTGTAGTTAATCAGTGTAATATATAGTGTAACATATAGTGTAGTTAACCGAGTGTAATATATAGTGTAGTTAACCAGTGTAATATATAGTGTAGTTAACCAGTGTAATATATAGTGTAACATATAGTGTAGTTAACCAGTGTAATATATAGTGTAGTTAACAATGTAATATATGAGCAATATATAGTGTAGTTAACCAGTGTAATATATAGTGTAGTTAACCAGTAATATATAGTGTAATATATGGTGTATTAACCAGTACTAATATATATAGTGTAGTTAATCCAGTGTAATATATAGTGTAGTTAACCAATGCTAATATATAGTATAGTTAACCAGGTGTAATATATAGTGTAGTTAACCAGTGTAATATATAGTGTAGTTAACCAGTGTAATATATAGTGTAACATATAGTGTAGTTAACCAGTGTAATATATAGTGTAATATATAGTGTAGTTAACCAGTGTAATATATAGTGTAGTTAATCAAGTGCAATATATAGTGTAACATATAGTGTAGTTAACCAGTGTAATATATAGTGTAGTTAATCAGTGTAATATATATGATGTAATATAGTGCTTAGTTAACCAGTGTAATATATAGTGTAGTTAACCAGTGTAATATATAGTGTAGTTAATCAGTGTAATATATAGTGTAACATATAGTGTAGTTAAACAGTGTAATATATAGTGTAGTTAACCAGAGTAATATATATAGTGTAGTTAACCAGTGTAATATATAGTGTAGTTAACCAGTGTAATATAGTGTAGTTAATCAGTGTGACCCTATATAGTATAAACATATAGTGTAGTTAACCAGTGTAATATATAGTGTAGTTAATCAGTGTAATATATAGTGTAATATATAGTGTAGTTAACCAGTGTAATATATAGTGTAGTTAACCAGTGTAATATATAGTGTAATATATAGTGTAGTTAACCAGTGTAATATATAGTGTAGTTAATCAGTGTAATATATAGTGTAGTTAACCAGTGTAATATATAGTATAGTTAACCAGTGTAATATATAGTAAGTTAACCAGTGTAATATATAGTGTAGTTAACCAGTGTAATATATAGTGTAGTTAACCAGTGTAATATATAGTGTAGTTAATCAGTGTAATATATAGTGTAACATATAGTGTATGTTAACCAGTGTAATATATAGTGTAGTTAACCAGTGTAATATATAGTGTAACATATAGTGTAGTTAACCAGTGTAATATATAGTGTAGTTAACCAGTGTAATATATAGTGTAATATATATAGTGTAGTTAACCAGTGTAATATATAGTGTAGTTAACCAGTGTAAATATATAGTGTAATATATAGTGTAGTTAACCAGTGTAATATATAGTGTAGTTAATCAGTGTAATATATAGTGTAGTTAACCAGTGTAATATATAGTGTAGTTAACCAGTGTAATATATAGTGTAGTTAACCAGTGTAATATATAGTGTAGTTAACCAGTGTAATATATAATTAGCCAATATATAGTGTAGTTAACCAGTGTAATATATAGTGTAGTTAACCAGTGTAATATATAGTGTAGTTAACCAGTGTAATATATAGTGTAGTTAACAAAATTAATATATAATTAATAGTTAATCAGTGTAATATATAGTGTAACATATAGTGTAGTTAACCAGTGTAATATATAGTGTAGTTAACCAGTGTAATATATAGTGTAGTTAACCAGTGTAATATATAGTGCCAACATATAGTGTAGTTAACCAGTGTAATATATAGTGTAGTTAACCAGTGTAATATATAGTGTAATATATAATAATTAGTTAACCAGTGTAATATATAGTGTAGTTAACCAGTGTAATATATAGTGTAATATATAGTGTAGTTAACCAGTGTAATATATAGTGTAGTTAATCAGTGCATACAATAATATAGTGTAGTTAACCAGTGTAATATATAGTATAGTTAACCAGTGTAATATATAGTGTAGTTAACCAGTGTAATATATAGTGTAGTTAACCAGTGTAATATATAGTGTAGTTAATCAGTGTAATATATAGTGTAACATATAGTGTAGTTAACCAGTGTAATATATAGTGTAATATATAGTGTAGTTAACCAGTGTAATATATAGTGTAGTTAATCAGTGTAATATATAGTGTAACATATAGTTGTAGTTAACCAGTGTAATATATAGTGTAGTTAATCATTGTAATATATAGTGTAATATATAGTGTAGTTAACCAGTGTAATATATAGTGTAGTTAACCAGTGTAATATATAGTGTAGTTAATCAGTGTAATATATAGTGTAACATATAGTGTAGTTAATAAGTGTAATATATAGTGTAGTTAACCAGAGTAATATAGTGTAGTTAACCAGTGTAATATATAGTGTAGTTAACCAGTGTAATATATAGTGTAGTTAATCAGTGTAATATATAGTGTAACATATAGTGTAGTTAACCAGTGTAATATATAGTGTAGTTAACCAGTGTAATATATATAGTGTAATATATAGTGTAGTTAACCAGTGTAATATATAGTGTAGTTAACCAGTGTAATATATAGTGTAATATATAGTGTAGTTAACCAGTGTAATATATAGTGTAGTTAATCAGTGTAATATATAGTGTAGTTAACCAGTGTAATATATAGTATAGTTAACCAGTGTAATATATAGTGAAGTTAACCAGTGTAATATATAGTGTAGTTAACCAGTGTAATATATAGTGTAGTTAACCAGTGTAATATATAGTGTAGTTAATCAGTGTAATATAGTGTAACATATAGTGTAGTTAACCAGTGTAATATATAGTGTAGTTAACCAGTGTAATATATAGTGTAACATATAGTGTAGTTAACCAGTGTAATATATAGTGTAGTTAACCAGTGTAATATATAGTGTAATATATAGTGTAGTTAACCAGTGTAATATATAGTGTAGTTAACCAGTGTAATATATAGTGTAATATATAGTGTAGTTAACCAGTGTAATATATAGTGTAGTTAATCAGTGTAATATATAGTGTAATATATAGTGTAGTTAACCAGTGTAATATATAGTGTAGTTAACCAGTGTAATATATAGTGTAGTTAATCAGTGTAATATATAGTGTAACATATAGTGTAGTTAACCAGTGTAATATATAGTGTAGTTAACCAGAGTAATATATAGTGTAGTTAACCAGTGTAATATATAGTGTAGTTAACCAGTGTAATATATAGTGTAGTTAATCAGTGTAATATATAGTGTAACATATAGTGTAGTTAACCAGTGTAATATATAGTGTAGTTAATCAGTGTAATATATAGTGTAATATATAGTGTAGTTAACCAGTGTAATATATAGTGTAGTTAACCAGTGTAATATATAGTGTAATATATAGTGTAGTTAACCAGTGTAATATATAGTGTAGTTAATCAGTGTAATATATAGTGTAGTTAACCAGTGTAATATATAGTATAGTTAACCAGTGTAATATATAGTGAAGTTAACCAGTGTAATATATAGTGTAGTTAACCAGTGTAATATATAGTGTAGTTAACCAGTGTAATATATAGTGTAGTTAATCAGTGTAATATATAGTGTAACATATAGTGTAGTTAACCAGTGTAATATATAGTGTAGTTAACCAGTGTAATATATAGTGTAACATATAGTGTAGTTAACCAGTGTAATATATAGTGTAGTTAACCAGTGTAATATATAGTGTAATATATAGTGTAGTTAACCAGTGTAATATATAGTGTAGTTAACCAGTGTAATATATAGTGTAATATATAGTGTAGTTAACCAGTGTAATATAGTGTAGTTAATCAGTGTAATATATAGTGTAGTTAACCAGTGTAATATATAGTATAGTTAACCAGTGTAATATATAGTGAAGTTAACCAGTGTAATATATAGTGTAGTTAACCAGTGTAATATATAGTGTAGTTAACCAGTGTAATATATAGTGTAGTTAACCAGTGTAATATATAGTGTAGTTAACCAGTGTAATATATAGTGTAGTTAATCAGTGTAATATATAGTGTAACATATAGTGTAGTTATCCAGTGTAATATATAGTGTAGTTAACCAGAGTAATATATAGTGTAGTTAACCAGTGTAATATATAGTGTAGTTAACCAGTGTAATATATAGTGTAGTTAATCAGTGTAATATATAGTGTAACATATAGTGTAGTTAACCAGTGTAATATATAGTGTAGTTAATCAGTGTAATATATAGTGTAATATATAGTGTAGTTAACCAGTGTAATATATAGTGTAGTTAACCAGTGTAATATATAGTGTAATATATAGTGTAGTTAACCAGTGTAATATATAGTGTAGTTAATCAGTGTAATATATAGTGTAGTTAACCAGTGTAATATATAGTATAGTTAACCAGTGTAATATATAGTGAAGTTAACCAGTGTAATATATAGTGTAGTTAACCAGTGTAATATATAGTGTAGTTAACCAGTGTAATATATAGTGTAGTTAATCAGTGTAATATATAGTGTAACATATAGTGTAGTTAACCAGTGTAATATATAGTGTAGTTAACCAGTGTAATATATAGTGTAACATATAGTGTAGTTAACCAGTGTAATATATAGTGTAGTTAACCAGTGTAATATATAGTGTAATATATAGTGTAGTTAACCAGTGTAATATATAGTGTAGTTAACCAGTGTAATATATAGTGTAATATATAGTGTAGTTAACCAGTGTAATATATAGTGTAGTTAATCAGTGTAATATATAGTGTAGTTAACCAGTGTAATATATAGTATAGTTAACCAGTGTAATATATAGTGAAGTTAACCAGTGTAATATATAGTGTAGTTAACCAGTGTAATATATAGTGTAGTTAACCAGTGTAATATATAGTGTAGTTAACCAGTGTAATATATAGTGTAGTTAACCAGTGTAATATATAGTGTAGTTAATCAGTGTAATATATAGTGTAACATATAGTGTAGTTAACCAGTGTAATATATAGTGTAGTTAACCAGTGTAATATATAGTGTAGTTAACCAGTGTAATATATAGTGTAACATATAGTGTAGTTAACCAGTGTAATATATAGTGTAGTTAACCAGTGTAATATATAGTGTAATATATAGTGTAGTTAACCAGTGTAATATATAGTGTAGTTAACCAGTGTAATATATAGTGTAATATATAGTGTAGTTAACCAGTGTAATATATAGTGTAGTTAATCAGTGTAATATATAGTGTAGTTAACCAGTGTAATATATAGTATAGTTAACCAGTGTAATATATAGTGAAGTTAACCAGTGTAATATATAGTGTAGTTAACCAGTGTAATATATAGTGTAGTTAACCAGTGTAATATATAGTGTAGTTAATCAGTGTAATATATAGTGTAACATATAGTAGTTAACCAGTGTAATATATAGTGTAGTTAACCAGTGTAATATATAGTGTAACATATAGTGTAGTTAACCAGTGTAATATATAGTGTAGTTAACCAGTGTAATATATAGTGTAATATATAGTGTAGTTAACCAGTGTAATATATAGTGTAGTTAACCAGTGTAATATATAGTGTAATATATAGTGTAGTTAACCAGTGTAATATATAGTGTAGTTAATCAGTGTAATATATAGTGTAGTTAACCAGTGTAATATATAGTATAGTTAACCAGTGTAATATATAGTGAAGTTAACCAGTGTAATATATAGTGTAGTTAACCAGTGTAATATATAGTGTAGTTAATCAGTGTAATATATAGTGTAACATATAGTGTAGTTAACCAGTGTAATATATAGTGTAATATATAGTGTAGTTAACCAGTGTAATATATAGTGTAGTTAATCAGTGTAATATATAGTGTAACATATAGTGTAGTTAACCAGTGTAATATATAGTGTAGTTAATCAGTGTAATATATAGTGTAGTTAACCAGTGTAATATATAGTGTAGTTAACCAGTGTAATATATAGTGTAGTTAATCAGTGTAATATATAGTGTAACATATAGTGTAGTTAACCAGTGTAATATATAGTGTAGTTAACCAGTGTAATATATAGTGTAGTTAACCAGTGTAATATATAGTGTAGTTAACCAGTGTAATATATAGTGTAGTTAATCAGTGTAATATATAGTGTAACATATAGTGTAGTTAACCAGTGTAATATATAGTGTAGTTAATCAGTGTAATATATAGTGTAACATATAGTGTAGTTAACCAGTGTAATATATAGTGTAGTTAATCAGTGTAATATATAGTGTAACATATTGTGTAGTTAATCAGTGTAATATATAGTGTAGTTAACATAGTCATCAACGCAGCCTCTGCCAGCTAGCCTACTTCAGCAGTACTGTATCATTTTAATCATTTTAGTCAATAAGATTCTTGCTACGTAAGCTTAACTTCCTGAACACTCGAGACGTGTAGTCCACTTGTCATTCCAATCTCCTTTGCATTAGCGTAGCCTCTTGTGTAGCCTGTCAACTATGTGTCTGTCTATCCCTGTTCTCTCCTCTCTGCACAGACCATACAAACGCTCCACACCGCGTGGCCGCGGCCACCCTAATCTGGTGGTCCCAGCGCACGACCCACGTGGAGTTCCAGGTCTCCGGTAGCCTCTGGAACTGCCGATCTGCGGCCAACAAGGCAGAGTTCATCTCAGCCTATGTCTCCCTCCAGTCCCTCGACTTCTTGGCACTGACGGAAACATGGATCACCACAGACAACACTGCTACTCCTACTGCTCTCTCTTCGTCTGCCCACGTGTTCTCGCACACCCGAGAGCTTCTGGTCAGCGGGGTGGTGGCACCGGATCCTCATCTCTCCCAAGTGGTCATTCTCTCTTTCTCCTTACGCATCTGTCTATCGCCTCCTTTGAATTCCATGCTGTCACAGTTACCAGCCCTTTCAAGCTTAACATCCTTATCATTTATCGCCTCCAGGTTCCCTCGGAGAGTTCATCAATGAGCTTGATGCCTTGATAAGCTCCTTTCCTGAGGACGGCTCACCTCTCACAGTTCTGGGCGACTTTAACCTCCCCACGCCTACCTTTGACTCATTCCTCTCTGCCTCCTTCTTTCCACTCCTCTCCTCTTTTGACCTCACCCTCTCACCTTCCCCCCTACTCACAAGGCAGGAAATACGCTCGACCTCATCTTTACTAGATGCTGTTCTTCCACTAACCTCGTTGCAACTCCCCTCCAAGTCTCCGACCACTACCTTGTATCCTTTTCCCTCTCGCTCTCATCCAACACTTCCCACACTGCCCCCTACTCGGATGGTATCGCACCGTCCCAACCTTCGCTCTCTCTCCCCGCTTACTCTCTCCTCTTCCATCCTATCATCTCTTCCCTCTGCTCAAACCTTCTCCAACCTATCTCCTGATTCTGCCTCCTCAACCCTCCTCTCCTCCCTTTCTGCATCCTTTGACTCTCTATGTCCCCTATCCTCCAGGCCGGCTCGGTCCTCCCCTCCCGCTCCGTGGCTCGACGACTCATTGCGAGCTCACAGAACAGGGCTCCGGGCAGCCGAGCGGAAATGGAGGAAAACTCGCCTCCTGCGGACCTGACATCTTTTCACTCCCTCCTCTCTACATTTCCTCTTCTCTCTCTGCTGCTAAAGCCACTTTCTACCACTCTAAATTCCAAGCATCTGCCTCTAACCCTAGGAAGCTCTTTGCAACCTTCTCCTCCCTCCTGAATCCTCCTCCCCTCCCCCCTCCTCCCTCTCTGCAGATGACTTCGTCAACCATTTTGAAAAGAAGGTCGACGACATCCGATCCTCGCATTGTTTGCTGTTTGGGGTTTTAGGCTGGGTTTCTGTACAGCACTTTGAGATATCAGCTGATGTACGAAGGGCTATATAAATAAATTTGATTTGATTTGATTTGATTTGAAACGACACCGCTGGTTCTGCTCACACTGCCCTACCCTGTGCTCTGACCTCTTTCTCCCCTCTCTCTCCAGATGAAATCTCGCGTCTTGTGACGGCCGGCCGCCCAACAACCTGCCCGCTTGACCCTATCCCCTCCTCTCTTCTCCAGACCATTTCCGGAGACCTTCTCCCTTACCTCACCTCGCTCATCAACTCATCCCTGACCGCTGGCTACGTCCCCTCCGTCTTCAAGAGAGCGAGAGTTGCACCCCTTCTGAAAAAACCTACACTCGATCCCTCCGATGTCAACAACTACAGACCAGTATCCCTTCTTTCTTTTCTCTCCAAAACTCTTGAACGTGCCGTCCTTGGCCAGCTCTCCCGCTATCTCTCTCAGAATGACCTTCTTGATCCAAATCAGTCAGGTTTCAAGACTAGTCATTCAACTGAGACTGCTCTTCTCTGTATCACGGAGGCGCTCCCGCACTGCTAAAGCTAACTCTCTCTCCTCTGCTCTCATCCTTCTAGACCTATCGGCTGCCTTCGATACTGTGAACCATCAGATCCTCCTCTCCACCCTCTCCGAGTTGGGCATCTCCGGCGCGGCCCACGCTTGGATTGCGTCCTACCTGACAGGTCGCTCCTACCAGGTGGCGTGGCGAGAATCCGTCTCCACACCACGTGCTCTCACCACTGGTGTCCCCCAGGCTCTGTTCTAGGCCCTCTCCTATTCTCGCTATACACCAAGTCACTTGGCTCTGTCATAACCTCACATGGTCTCTCCTATCATTGCTATGCAGACGACACACAATTAATCTTCTCCTTTCCCCCTTCTGATGACCAGGTGGCGAATCGCATCTCTGCATGTCTGGCAGACATATCCGTGTGGATGACGGATCACCACCTCAAGCTGAACCTCGGCAAGACGGAGCTGCTCTTCCTCCCGGGAAGGACTGCCCGTTCCATGATCTCGCCATCACGGTTGACAACTCCATTGTGTCCTCCTCCCAGAGCGCTAAGAACCTTGGCGTGATCCTGGACAACACCCTGTCGTTCTCAACTAACATCAAGGCGGTGGCCGTTCCTGTAGGTTCATGCTCTACAACATCCGCAGAGTACGACCCTGCCTCACACAGGAAGCGGCGCAGGTCCTAATCCAGGCACTTGTCATCTCCCGTCTGGATTACTGCAACTCGCTGTTGGCTGGGCTCCTGCCTGTGCCATTAAACCCCTACAACTCATCTAGAACGCCGCAGCCCGTCTGGTGTTCAACCTTCCCAAGTTCTCTCACGTCACCCCGCTCCCTCCGCTCCCTCCACTGGCTTCCAGTTGAAGCTCGCATCCGCTACAAGACCATGGTGCTTGCCTACGGAGCTGTGAGGGGAACGGCACCTCAGTACCTCCAGGCTCTGATCAGGCCCTACACCCAAACAAGGGCACTGCGTTCATCCACCTCTGGCCTGCTCGCCTCCCTACCACTGAGGAAGTACAGTTCCCGCTCAGCCCAGTCAAAACTGTTCGCTGCTCTGGCCCCCAATGGTGGAACAAACTCCCTCACGACGCCAGGACAGCGAGTCAATCACCACCTTCCGGAGACACCTGAAACCCACCTCTTTAAGGAATACCTAGGATAGGATAAAGTAATCCCTCTCACCCCCCCTCCCCCTTAAAAGATTTAGATGCACTACTGTTCCACTGGATGTCATAAGGTGAATGCACCAATTTGTAAGTCGCTCTGGATAAGAGCGTCTGCTAAATGACTTAAATGTAAAATGTAAATGTAACCAGTGTAATATATAGTGTAGTTAACCAGTGTAATATATAGTGTAGTTAACCAGTGTAATATATAGTGTAGTTAACCAGTGTAATATATAGTGTAATATATAGTGTAGTTAACCAGTGTAATATATAGTGTAACATATAGTGAAGTTAACCAGTGTAATATATAGTGTAGTTAACCAGTGTAATATATAGTGTAGTTAACCAGTGTAATATATAGTGTAGTTAATCAGTGTAATATATAGTGTAACATATAGTGTAGTTAACCAGTGTAATATATAGTGTAATATATAGTGTAGTTAACCAGTGTAATATATAGTGTAGTTAACCAGTGTAATATATAGTGTAGTTAATCAGTGTAATATATAGTGTAACATATAGTGTAGTTAACCAGTGTAATATATAGTGTAGTTAACCAGTGTAATATATAGTGTAATATATAGTGTAGTTAACCAGTGTAATATATAGTGTAGTTAACCAGTGTAATATATAGTGTAACATATAGTGTAGTTAATCAGTGTAATATATAGTGTAATATATAGTGTAGTTAACCAGTGTAATATATAGTGTAGTTAATCAGTGTAATATATAGTGTAACATATAGTGTAGTTAACCAGTGTAATATATAGTGTAGTTAACCAGTGTAATATATAGTGTAACATATAGTGTAGTTAACCAGTGTAATATATAGTGTAGTTAACCATTGTAATATATAGTGTAGTTAACCGGTGTAATATATAGTATAGTTAATCAGTGTAATATATAGTGTAGTTAACCAGTGTAATATATAGTATAGTTAACCAGTGTAATATATAGTGTAGTTAACCAGTGTAATATATAGTGTAATATATAGTATAGTTAATCAGTGTAATATATAGAGTAGTTAACCAGTGTAATATATAGTGTAGTTAACCAGTGTAATATATAGTGTAGTTAACCAGGGTAATATATAGTGTAGTTAACCAGTGTAATATATAGTGTAGTTAACCAGTGTAATATATAGTGTAACATATAGTGTAGTTAACCAGTGTAATATATAGTGTAGTTAACCAGTGTAATATATAGTGTAGTTAACCAGTGTAATATATAGTGTAACATATAGTGAAGTTAACCAGTGTAATATATAGTGTAGTTAATCAGTGTAATATATAGTGTAATATATAGTGTAGTTAACCAGTGTAATATATAGTGTAGTTAACCAGTGTAATATATAGTGTAGTTAATCAGTGTAATATATAGTGTAACATATAGTGTAGTTAACCAGTGTAATATATAGTGTAGTTAACCAGTGTAATATATAGTGTAGTTAACCAGTGTAATATATAGTGTAGTTAACCAGTGTAATATATAGTGTAGTTAATCAGTGTAATATATAGTGTAACATATAGTGTAGTTAACCAGTGTAATATATAGTGTAGTTAATCAGTGTAATATATAGTGTAACATATAGTGTAGTTAACCAGTGTAATATATAGTGTAGTTAATCAGTGTAATATATAGTGTAACATATAGTGTAGTTAATCAGTGTAATATATAGTGTAGTTAACATAGTCATCAACGCAGCCTCTGCCAGCTAGCCTACTTCAGCAGTACTGTATCATTTTAATCATTTTAGTCAATAAGATTCTTGCTACGTAAGCTTAACTTCCTGAACACTCGAGACGTGTAGTCCACTTGTCATTCTAATCTCCTTTGCATTAGCGTAGCCTCTTGTGTAGCCTGTCAACTATGTGTCTGTCTATCCCTGTTCTCTCCTCTCTGCACAGACCATACAAACGCTCCACACCGCGTGGCCGCGGCCACCTAATCTGGTGGTCCCAGCGCGCACGACCCACGTGGAGTTCCAGGTCTCCGGTAGCCTCTGGAACTGCCGATCTGCGGCCAACAAGGCAGAGTTCATCTCAGCCTATGTCTCCCTCCAGTCCCTCGACTTCTTGGCACTGACGGAAACATGGATCACCACAGACAACACTGCTACTCCTACTGCTCTCTCTTCGTCTGCCCACGTGTTCTCGCACACCCCGAGAGCTTCTGGTCAGCGGGGTGGTGGCACCGGGATCCTCATCTCCCCAAGTGGTCATTCTCTCTTTCTCCCCTTACCCATCTGTCTATCGCCTCCTTTGAATTCCATGCTGTCACAGTTACCAGCCCTTTCAAGCTTAACATCCTTATCATTTATCGCCCTCCAGGTTCCCTCGGAGAGTTCATCAATGAGCTTGATGCCTTGATAAGCTCCTTTCCTGAGGACGGCTCACCTCTCACAGTTCTGGGCGACTTTAACCTCCCCACGCCTACCTTTGACTCATTCCTCTGCCTCCTTCTTTCCACTCCTCTCCTCTTTTTGACTTCACCCTCTCACCTTCCCCCCTACTCACAAGGCAGGAAATACGCTCGACCTCATCTTTACTAGATGCTGTTCTTCCACTAACCTCGTTGCAACTCCCCTCCAAGTCTCCGACCACTACCTTGTATCCTTTTCCCTCTCGCTCTCATCCAACACTTCCCACACTGCCCCTACTCGGATGGTATCGCGCCGTCCCAACCTTCGCTCTCTCTCCCCCGCTACTCTCTCCTCTTCCATCCTATCATCTCTTCCCTCTGCTCAAACCTTCTCCAACCTATCTCCTGATTCTGCCTCCTCAACCCTCCTCTCCTCCCTTTCTGCATCCTTTGACTCTCTATGTCCCCCTATCCTCCAGGCCGGCTCGGTCCTCCCCTCCCGCTCCGTGGCTCGACGACTCATTGCGAGCTCACAGAACAGGCTCCGGGCAGCCGAGCGGAAATGGAGGAAAACTCGCCTCCCCTGCGGACCTGACATCTTTTCACTCCCTCCTCTCTACATTTTCTTCTCTCTGCTGCTAAAGCCACTTTCTACCACTCTAAATTCCAAGCATCTGCCTCTAACCCTAGGAAGCTCTTTGCAACCTTCTCCTCCCTCCTGAATCCTCCTCCCCCTCCCCCTCCTCCCTCTCTGCAGATGACTTCGTCAACCATTTTGAAAAGAAGGTCGACGACATCCGATCCTCGTTTTGCTAAGTCAAACGACACCGCTGGTTCTGCTCACACTGCCCTACCCTGTGCTCTGACCTCTTTCTCCCCTCTCTCTCCAGATGAAATCTCGCGTCTTGTGACGGCCGGCCGCCCAACAACCTGCCCGCTTGACCCTATCCCCTCCTCTCTTCTCCAGACCATTTCCGGAGACCTTCTCCTTACCTCACCTCGCTCATCAACTCATCCCTGACCGCTGGCTACGTCCCCTCCGTCTTCAAGAGAGCGAGAGTTGCACCCCTTCTGAAAAACCTACACTCGATCCCTCCGATGTCAACAACTACAGACCAGTATCCCTTCTTTCTTTTCTCTCCAAAACTCTTGAACGTGCCGTCCTTGGCCAGCTCTCCCGCTATCTCTCTCAGAATGACCTTCTTGATCCAAATCAGTCAGGTTTCAAGACTAGTCATTCAACTGGAGACTGCTCTTCTCTCTGTATCACGGAGGCGCTCCGCACTGCTAAAGCTAACTCTCTCTCCTCTGCTCTCATCCTTCTAGACCTATCGGCTGCCTTCGATACTGTGAACCATCAGATCCTCCTCTCCACCCTCTCCGAGTTGGGCATCTCCGGCGCGGCCCACGCTTGATTATGCGTCCTACCTGACAGGTCGCTCCTACCAGGTGGCGTGGCGAGAATCCGTCTCCACACCACGTGCTCACCACTGGTGTCCCCCAGGGCTCTGTTCTAGGCCCTCTCCTATTCTCGCTATACACCAAGTCACTTGGCTCTGTCATAACCTCACATGGTCTCTCCTATCATTGCTATGCAGACGACACACAATTAATCTTCTCCTTTCCCCTTCTGATGACCAGGTGGCGAATCGCATCTCTGCATGTCTGGCAGACATATCCGTGGGATGACGGATCACCACCTCAAGCTGAACCTCGGCAAGACGGAGCTGCTCTTCCTCCCGGGGAAGGACTGCCCGTTCCATGATCTCGCCATCACGGTTGACAACTCCATTGTGTCCTCCTCCCAGAGCGCTAAGAACCTTGGCGTGATCCTGGACAACACCCTGTCGTTCTCAACTAACATCAAGGCGGTGGCCCGTTCCTGTAGGTTCATGCTCTACAACATCCGCAGAGTACGACCCTGCCTCACACAGGAAGCGGCGCAGGTCCTAATCCAGGCACTTGTCATCTCCCGTCTGGATTACTGCAACTCGCTGTTGGCTGGGCTCCCTGCCTGTGCCATTAAACCCCTACAACTCATCCAGAACGCCGCAGCACGTCTGGTGTTCAACCTTCCCAAGTTCTCTCACGTCCCCCGCTCCTCCCGCTCCCTCCACTGGCTTCCAGTTGAAGCTCGCATCCGCTACAAGACCATGGTGCTTGCCTACGAGCTGTGAGGGGAACGGCACCTCAGTACCTCCAGGCTCTGATCAGGCCCTACACCCAAACAAGGGCACTGCGTTCATCCACCTCTGGCCTGCTCGCCTCCCTACCACTGAGGAAGTACAGTTCCCGCTCAGCCCAGTCAAAACTGTTCGCTGCTCTGGCCCCCCAATGGTGGAACAAACTCCCTCACGACGCCAGGACAGCGGAGTCAATCACCACCTTCCGGAGACACCTGAAACCCCACCTCTTTAAGGAATACCTAGGATAGGATAAAGTAATCCCTCTCACCCCCTCCCCTTAAAAGATTTAGATGCACTACTGTTCCACTGGATGTCATAAGGTGAATGCACCAATTTGTAAGTCGCTCTGGATAAGAGCGTCTGCTAAATGACTTAAATGTAAAATGTAAATGTAACCAGTGTAATATATAGTGTAGTTAACCAGTGTAATATATAGTGTAGTTAACCAGTGTAATATATAGTGTAATATATAGTGTAGTTAACCAGTGTAATATATAGTGTAACATATAGTGAAGTTAACCAGTGTAATATATAGTGTAGTTAACCAGTGTAATATATAGTGTAGTTAACCAGTGTAATATATAGTGTAGTTAACCAGTGTAATATATAGTGTAGTTAATCAGTGTAATATATAGTGTAACATATAGTGTAGTTAACCAGTGTAATATATAGTGTAATATATAGTGTAGTTAACCAGTGTAATATATAGTGTAGTTAACCAGTGTAATATATAGTGTAGTTAATCAGTGTAATATATAGTGTAACATATAGTGTAGTTAACCAGTGTAATATATAGTGTAGTTAACCAGTGTAATATATAGTGTAATATATAGTGTAGTTAACCAGTGTAATATATAGTGTAGTTAACCAGTGTAATATATAGTGTAACATATAGTGTAGTTAATCAGTGTAATATATAGTGTAATATATAGTGTAGTTAACCAGTGTAATATATAGTGTTATATATAGTGTAGTTAACCAGTGTAATATATAGTGTAGTTAATCAGTGTAATATATAGTGTAACATATAGTGTAGTTAACCAGTGTAATATATAGTGTAGTTAACCAGTGTAATATATAGTGTAACATATAGTGTAGTTAACCAGTGTAATATATAGTGTAGTTAACCAGTGTAATATATAGTGTAGTTAACCAGTGTAATATATAGTATAGTTAATCAGTGTAATATATAGTGTAGTTAACCAGTGTAATATATAGTATAGTTAACCAGTGTAATATATAGTGTAGTTAACCAGTGTAATATATAGTGTAATATATAGTATAGTTAATCAGTGTAATATATAGTGTAGTTAACCAGTGTAATATATAGTGTAGTTAACCAGTGTAATATATAGTGTAGTTAACCAGGGTAATATATAGTGTAGTTAACCAGTGTAATATATAGTGTAGTTAACCAGTGTAATATATAGTGTAACATATAGTGTAGTTAACCAGTGTAATATATAGTGTAGTTAACCAGTGTAATATATAGTGTAACATATAGTGAAGTTAACCAGTGTAATATATAGTGTAGTTAACCAGTGTAATATATAGTGTAGTTAACCAGTGTAATATACAGTGTAGTTAACCAGTGTAATATATAGTGTAGTTAATCAGTGTAATATATAGTGTAACATATAGTGTAGTTAACCAGTGTAATATATAGTGTAATATATAGTGTAGTTAACCAGTGTAATATATAGTGTAGTTAATCAGTGTAATATATAGTGTAATATATAGTGTAGTTAACAGTGTAATATATAGTGTAGTTAACCAGTGTAATATATAGTGTAGTTAATCAGTGTAATATATAGTGTAATATATAGTGTAGTTAACCAGTGTAATATATAGTGTAGTTAACCAGTGTAATATATAGTGTATTTAACCAGTGTAAAATATAGTGTAACATATAGTGAAGTTAACCAGTGTAATATATAGTGTAGTTAACCAGTGTAATATATAGTGTAGTTAACCAGTGTAATATATAGTGTAGTTAATCAGTGTAATATATAGTGTAACATATAGTGTAGTTAACCAGTGTAATATATAGTGTAATATATAGTGTAGTTAACCAGTGTAATATATAGTGTAGTTAATCAGTGTAACATATAGTGTAGTTAACCAGTGTAATATATAGTGTAGTTAATCAGTGTAATATATAGTGTAATATATAGTGTAGTTAACCAGTGTAACATATAGTGTAGTTAACCAGTGTAATATATAGTGTAGTTAATCAGTGTAATATATAGTGTAATATATAGTGTAGTTAACCAGTGTAATATATAGTGTAGTTAATCAGTGTAATATATAGTGTAGTTAACCAGTGTAATATATAGTGTAGTTAACAAGTGTAATATATAGTGTAGTTAACCAGTGTAATATATAGTGTAATATATAGTGTAGTTAACCAGTGTAATATATAGTGTAGTTAACCAGTGTAATATATAGTGTAGTTAACCAGTGTAATATATAGTGTAGTTAACCAGTGTAATATATAGTGTAGTTAATCAGTGTAATATATAGTGTAACATATAGTGTAGTTAACCAGTGTAATATATAGTGTAGTTAACCAGTGTAATATATAGTGTAACATATAGTGTAGTTAACCAGTGTAATATATAGTGTAGTTAACCAGTGTAATATATAGTGTAATATATAGTGTAGTTAACCAGTGTAATATATAGTGTAGTTAACCAGTGTAATATATAGTGTAATATATAGTGTAGTTAACCAGTGTAATATATAGTGTAGTTAATCAGTGTAATATATAGTGTAGTTAACCAGTGTAATATATAGTATAGTTAACCAGTGTAATATATAGTGAAGTTAACCAGTGTAATATATAGTGTAGTTAACCAGTGTAATATATAGTGTAGTTAACCAGTGTAATATATAGTGTAGTTAATCAGTGTAATATATAGTGTAACATATAGTGTAGTTAACCAGTGTAATATATAGTGTAATATATAGTGTAGTTAACCAGTGTAATATATAGTGTAGTTAATCAGTGTAATATATAGTGTAACATATAGTGTAGTTAACCAGTGTAATATATAGTGTAGTTAATCAGTGTAATATATAGTGTAATATATAGTGTAGTTAACCAGTGTAATATATAGTGTAGTTAACCAGTGTAATATATAGTGTAGTTAATCAGTGTATTATATATTGTAACATATAGTGTAGTTAACCAGTGTAATATATAGTGTAGTTAACCAGTGTAATATATAGTGTAGTTAACCAGTGTAATATATAGTGTAGTTAACCAGTGTAATATATAGTGTAGTTAACCAGTGTAATATATAGTGTAATATATAGTGTAGTTAACCAGTGTAATATATAGTGTAACATATAGTGAAGTTAACCAGTGTAATATATAGTGTAGTTAACCAGTGTAATATATAGTGTAGTTAACCAGTGTAATATATAGTGTAGTTAACCAGTGTAATATATAGTGTAGTTAATCAGTGTAATATATAGTGTAACATATAGTGTAGTTAACCAGTGTAATATATAGTGTAATATATAGTGTAGTTAACCAGTGTAATATATAGTGTAGTTAACCAGTGTAATATATAGTGTAGTTAATCAGTGTAATATATATTGTAACATATAGTGTAGTTAACCAGTGTAATATATAGTGTAACATATAGTGAAGTTAACCAGTGTAATATATAGTGTAGTTAACCAGTGTAATATATAGTGTAGTTAACCAGTGTAATATATAGTGTAGTTAACCAGTGTAATATATAGTGTAGTTAATCAGTGTAATATATAGTGTAACATATAGTGTAGTTAACCAGTGTAATATATAGTGTAATATATAGTGTAGTTAACCAGTGTAATATATAGTGTATTTAACCAGTGTAATATATAGTGTAGTTAATCAGTGTAATATATAGTGTAACATATAGTGTAGTTAACCAGTGTAATATATAGTGTAGTTAACCAGTGTAATATATAGTGTAATATATAGTGTAGTTAACCAGTGTAATATATAGTGTAGTTAACCAGTGTAATATATAGTGTAACATATAGTGTAGTTAATCAGTGTAATATATAGTGTAATATATAGTGTAGTTAACCAGTGTAATATATAGTGTAATATATAGTGTAGTTAACCAGTGTAATATATAGTGTAGTTAATCAGTGTAATATATAGTGTAACATATAGTGTAGTTAACCAATGTAATATATAGTGTAGTTAACCAGTGTAATATATAGTGTAACATATAGTGTAGTTAACCAGTGTAATATATAGTGTAGTTAACCAGTGTAATATATAGTGTAGTTAACCAGTGTAATATATAGTATAGTTAATCAGTGTAATATATAGTGTAGTTAACCAGTGTAATATATAGTATAGTTAACCAGTGTAATATATAGTGTAGTTAACCAGTGTAATATATAGTGTAATATATAGTATAGTTAATCAGTGTAATATATAGTGTAGTTAACCAGTGTAATATATAGTGTAGTTAACCAGTGTAATATATAGTGTAGTTAACCAGGGTAATATATAGTGTAGTTAACCAGTGTAATATATAGTGTAGTTAACCAGTGTAATATATAGTGTAACATATAGTGTAGTTAACCAGTGTAATATATAGTGTAGTTAACCAGTGTAATATATAGTGTAACATATAGTGAAGTTAACCAGTGTAATATATAGTGTAGTTAACCAGTGTAATATATAGTGTAGTTAACCAGTGTAATATATAGTGTAGTTAACCAGTGTAATATATAGTGTAGTTAATCAGTGTAATATATAGTGTAACATATAGTGTAGTTAACCAGTGTAATATATAGTGTAATATATAGTGTAGTTAACCAGTGTAATATATAGTGTAGTTAATCAGTGTAATATATAGTGTAATATATAGTGTAGTTAACCAGTGTAATATATAGTGTAGTTAACCAGTGTAATATATAGTGTAGTTAATCAGTGTAATATATAGTGTAACATATAGTGTAGTTAACCAGTGTAATATATAGTGTAGTTAACCAGTGTAATATATAGTGTATTTAACCAGTGTAAAATATAGTGTAACATATAGTGAAGTTAACCAGTGTAATATATAGTGTAGTTAACCAGTGTAATATATAGTGTAGTTAACCAGTGTAATATATAGTGTAGTTAATCAGTGTAATATATAGTGTAACATATAGTGTAGTTAACCAGTGTAATATATAGTGTAATATATAGTGTAGTTAACCAGTGTAATATATAGTGTAGTTAATCAGTGTAACATATAGTGTAGTTAACCAGTGTAATATATAGTGTAGTTAATCAGTGTAATATATAGTGTAATATATAGTGTAGTTAACCAGTGTAACATATAGTGTAGTTAACCAGTGTAATATATAGTGTAGTTAATCAGTGTAATATATAGTGTAATATATAGTGTAGTTAACCAGTGTAATATATAGTGTAGTTAATCAGTGTAATATATAGTGTAGTTAACCAGTGTAATATATAGTGTAGTTAACCAGTGTAATATATAGTGTAGTTAACCAGTGTAATATATAGTGTAATATATAGTGTAGTTAACCAGTGTAATATATAGTGTAGTTAACCAGTGTAATATATAGTGTAGTTAACCAGTGTAATATATAGTGTAGTTAACCAGTGTAATATATAGTGTAGTTAATCAGTGTAATATATAGTGTAACATATAGTGTAGTTAACCAGTGTAATATATAGTGTAGTTAACCAGTGTAATATATAGTGTAACATATAGTGTAGTTAACCAGTGTAATATATAGTGTAGTTAACCAGTGTAATATATAGTGTAATATATAGTGTAGTTAACCAGTGTAATATATAGTGTAGTTAACCAGTGTAATATATAGTGTAATATATAGTGTAGTTAACCAGTGTAATATATAGTGTAGTTAATCAGTGTAATATATAGTGTAGTTAACCAGTGTAATATATAGTATAGTTAACCAGTGTAATATATAGTGAAGTTAACCAGTGTAATATATAGTGTAGTTAACCAGTGTAATATATAGTGTAGTTAACCAGTGTAATATATAGTGTAGTTAATCAGTGTAATATATAGTGTAACATATAGTGTAGTTAACCAGTGTAATATATAGTGTAATATATAGTGTAGTTAACCAGTGTAATATATAGTGTAGTTAATCAGTGTAATATATAGTGTAACATATAGTGTAGTTAACCAGTGTAATATATAGTGTAGTTAATCAGTGTAATATATAGTGTAATATATAGTGTAGTTAACCAGTGAAATATATAGTGTAGTTAACCAGTGTAATATATAGTGTAGTTAATCAGTGTAATATATATTGTAACATATAGTGTAGTTAACCAGTGTAATATATAGTGTAGTTAACCAGTGTAATATATAGTGTAGTTAACCAGTGTAATATATAGTGTAGTTAATCAGTGTAATATATAGTGTAACATATAGTGTAGTTAACCAGTGTAATATATAGTGTAGTTAATCAGTGTAATATATAGTGTAACATATAGTGTAGTTAACCAGTGTAATATATAGTGTAATATATAGTGTAGTTAACCAGTGTAATATATAGTGTAGTTAATCAGTGTAATATATAGTGTAACATATAGTGTAGTTAACCAGTGTAATATATAGTGTAATATATAGTGTAGTTAACCAGTGTAATATATAGTGTAGTTAACCAGTGTAATATATAGTGCAGTTAATCAGTGTAATATATAGTGTAACATATAGTGTAGTTAACCAGTGTAATATATAGTGTAACATATAGTGTAGTTAACCAGTGTAATATATAGTGTAGTTAATCAGTGTAATATATAGTGTAACATATAGTGTAGTTAACCAGTGTAATATATAGTGTAATATATAGTGTAGTTAACCAGTGTAATATATAGTGTAGTTAACCAGTGTAATATATAGTGTAGTTAATCAGTGTAATATATAGTGTAACATATAGTGTAGTTAACCAGTGTAATATATAGTGTAGTTAACCAGTGTAATATATAGTGTAATATATAGTGTAGTTAACCAGTGTAATATATAGTGTAACATATAGTGTAGTTAATCAGTGTAATATATAGTGTAATATATAGTGTAGTTAACCAGTGAAATATATAGTGTAGTTAACCAGTGTAATATATAGTGTAGTTAATCAGTGTAATATATAGTGTAACATATAGTGTAGTTAATCAGTGTAATATATAGTGTAGTTAACCAGTGTAATATATAGTGTAGTTAACCAGTGTAATATATAGTGTAGTTAACCAGTGTAATATATAGTGTAGTTAACCAGTGTAATATATAGTGTAATATATAGTGTAGTTAACCAGTGTAATATATAGTGTAACATATAGTGAAGTTAACCAGTGTAATATATAGTGTAGTTAACCAGTGTAATATATAGTGTAGTTAACCAGTGTAATATATAGTGTAGTTAACCAGTGTAATATATAGTGTAGTTAATCAGTGTAATATATAGTGTAACATATAGTGTAGTTAACCAGTGTAATATATAGTGTAATATATAGTGTAGTTAACCAGTGTAATATATAGTGTAGTTAACCAGTGTAATATATAGTGTAACATATAGTGTAGTTAATCAGTGTAATATATAGTGTAATATATAGTGTAGTTAACCAGTGTAATATATAGTGTAGTTAACCAGTGTAATATATAGTGTAGTTAATCAGTGTAATATATAGTGTAACATATAGTGTAGTTAACCAGTGTAATATATAGTGTAGTTAACCAGTGTAATATATAGTGTAACATATAGTGTAGTTAACCAGTGTAATATATAGTGTAGTTAACCAGTGTAATATATAGTGTAGTTAACCAGTGTAATATATAGTATAGTTAATCAGTGTAATATATAGTGTAGTTAACCAGTGTAATATATAGTATAGTTAACCAGTGTAATATATAGTGTAGTTAACCAGTGTAATATATAGTGTAATATATAGTATAGTTAATCAGTGTAATATATAGTGTAGTTAACCAGTGTAATATATAGTGTAGTTAACCAGTGTAATATATAGTGTAACATATAGTGTAGTTAACCAGTGTAATATATAGTGTAGTTAACCAGTGTAATATATAGTGTAGTTAACCAGTGTAATATATAGTGTAACATATAGTGAAGTTAACCAGTGTAATATATAGTGTAGTTAACCAGTGTAATATATAGTGTAGTTAACCAGTGTAATATATAGTGTAGTTAACCAGTGTAATATATAGTGTAGTTAATCAGTGTAATATATAGTGTAACATATAGTGTAGTTAACCAGTGTAATATATAGTGTAGTTAACCAGTGTAATATATAGTGTAATATATAGTGTAGTTAACCAGTGTAATATATAGTGTAGTTAACCAGTGTAATATATAGTGTAACATATAGTGTAGTTAATCAGTGTAATATATAGTGTAGTTAATCAGTGTAATATATAGTGTAACATATAGTGTAGTTAACCAGTGTAATATATAGTGTAATATATAGTGTAGTTAACCAGTGTAATATATAGTGTAGTTAACCAGTGTAATATATAGTGTAGTTAATCAGTGTAATATATAGTGTAACATATAGTGTAGTTAACCAGTGTAATATATAGTGTAGTTAACCAGTGTAATATATAGTGTAACATATAGTGTAGTTAACCAGTGTAATATATAGTGTAGTTAACCAGTGTAATATATAGTGTAGTTAACCAGTGTAATATATAGTATAGTTAATCAGTGTAATATATAGTGTAGTTAACCAGTGTAATATATAGTATAGTTAACCAGTGTAATATATAGTGTAGTTAACCAGTGTAATATATAGTGTAATATATAGTATAGTTAATCAGTGTAATATATAGTGTAGTTAACCAGTGTAATATATAGTGTAGTTAACCAGTGTAATATATAGTGTAGTTAACCAGGGTAATATATAGTGTAGTTAACCAGTGTAATATATAGTGTAGTTAACCAGTGTAATATATAGTGTAACATATAGTGTAGTTAACCAGTGTAATATATAGTGTAGTTAACCAGTGTAATATATAGTGTAGTTAACCAGTGTAATATATAGTGTAACATATAGTGAAGTTAACCAGTGTAATATATAGTGTAGTTAACCAGTGTAATATATAGTGTAGTTAACCAGTGTAATATATAGTGTAGTTAACCAGTGTAATATATAGTGTAGTTAATCAGTGTAATATATAGTGTAACATATAGTGTAGTTAACCAGTGTAATATATAGTGTAATATATAGTGTAGTTAACCAGTGTAATATATAGTGTAGTTAATCAGTGTAATATATAGTGTAATATATAGTGTAGTTAACCAGTGTAATATATAGTGTAGTTAATCAGTGTAATATATAGTGTAGTTAATCAGTGTAATATATAGTGTAACATATAGTGTAGTTAACCAGTGTAATATATAGTGTAGTTAACCAGTGTAATATATAGTGTAGTTAACCAGTGTAATATATAGTGTAATATATAGTATAGTTAATCAGTGTAATATATAGTGTAGTTAACCAGTGTAATATATAGTGTAGTTAACCAGTGTAATATATAGTGTAATATATAGTATAGTTAATCAGTGTAATATATAGTGTAGTTAACCAGTGTAATATATAGTGTAGTTAACCAGTGTAATATATAGTGTAGTTAACCAGTGTAATATATAGTGTAGTTAACCAGTGTAATATATAGTGTAGTTAATCAGTGTAATATATAGTGTAGTTAACCAGTGTAATATATAGTGTAGTTAACCAGTGTAATATATAGTGTAGTTAACCAGTGTAACATATAGTGTAGTTAATCAGTGTAATATATAGTGTAGTTAACCAGTGTAATATATAGTGTAGTTAACCAGTGTAATATATAGTGTAGTTAACCAGTGTCACGATCTGTCCATCGTTCGTATGTGTTTTCCTTTGTTTTAGTGTTGGTCAGGACGTGAGCTGGGTGGGCATTCTATGTAGTGTGTCGGGTTTGTCTATTTCTATGTTTGGCCTGATATGGTTCTCAATCAGAGGCAGGTGTTAGTCATTGTCTCTGATTGGGAACCATATTTAGGTAGCCTGTTTTGTGTTGGGTTTTGTGGGTGATTGTTCCTGTCTCTGTGTTTGCACCAGATAGGACTGTTTAGGTTTTCACGTTTCTTGTTTTGTATAGTCTGTTCATGTATAGTCGTCTTTATTAAAAACATGAATAACCACCACGCTGCATTTTGGTCAGCCTCTCTTTCACCAGAAGAAAACCCTTACAGAATCACCCACCAACCAAGGACCAAGCGGCATGGTAAACAGAGGCAGCAGCAACAGCAGCAGCAGGAGAAGCGACAGGTGCAGCAGGAGCAACAGCAGCAGCAGCAGGAGAAGCAATAGAGGCAGCAGCAGCAGTGGGAGAGGCTGCACTATTTGGATAAATGGACTTGGGAGGAGATCCTTGACGGAAAAGGACCCTGGGCAGAGCCATGGATGGAATTGGAGCTGTCGGCGAAGCAGAGTGCTGAGTCTGAGAGTGTGGAGGATGTATTGGACAGAGTAGAAAGAAAGCTGTTGGCTTGGCATAGTATGCACGGCAAACCAGTGCCAGCACCACGCATCAGGCCTACAGTGCGTCCCGCCTGTCCAGCG
The DNA here is from genome assembly GCF_034236695.1 of Oncorhynchus nerka. NCBI lineage: Eukaryota > Metazoa > Chordata > Actinopteri > Salmoniformes > Salmonidae > Oncorhynchus > Oncorhynchus nerka. Next base: position 38,957 of record NW_027039466.1, on the reverse strand, counting down.
CTGCCGGAGCCTTCCTCCTCTCCAGCGCAGCCAGAGTCTCCCGCCTGTCCGGCGCTGTCAGAGCTACCGCCCCTCATGCCAGAGGCGCCAAAGCCCCTCATTCCAGAGGCACCAGTGCTCCTCAGTCCAGCGTTGCCAGAGCCTTTTTCTCCAGTCTGCCCAGCGCCGTCCTGAGCTACCCGTCTGCCCAGCGCCGTCTGAGCTACCCGTCTGCCCAGCGCCGTCTGAGCTACCAGTCTGCCCAGTGCCGCCAGTCTGCCCACAGCCGTCTGAGCTACCCGTGGTGCCCAGCCGCCAGCGCCGCCAGTCTGCCCAGCGCCGCCAGTCTGCCCAGCGCCGCCAGTGCCGTCTCTGCCCAGCGCCGCCAGTGCCGCCAGTCTGCCCAGCGCCGCCAGTGCCGCCAGTCTGCCCAGTGCCGCCAGTGCCGCCAGTGCCGCCAGTCTGCCCAGCGCCGCCAGTCTGCCCAGCGCCGCCAGTCTGCCCAGATCCGCCAGTCTGCCATGATCCGCCAGTCTGCCATGATCCGCCAGTCTGCCAGGCTCTGTCAGATCTGCCAGTCGGCCAGGATCTGCCAGTCAGCCAGGATCCGCCAGTCTGCCAGGATCCGCCAGTCTGCCAGAACTGCCAGTCGGCCAGGATCTGCCAGTCGGCCAGGATCTGCCAGTCAGCCAGATCAGTTAGATCCGCCATTCAGCCAGGATCCGCCAGTCTGCCAGGATCAGTTAGATCCGCCATTCAGCCAGGATCCGCCAGTCAGCCAGGATCCGCCAGTCAGCCAGGATCCGCCAGTCAGCCAGGATCCGCCAGTCAGCCAGGATCCGCCAGAAGTGCCAGTCAGCCAGGATCTGCCGGAACCACCAGCCAGCCAGGATCTGGTAGATCCATCAACCTGCCTGAGCTTCCTCTCACTCCCGAGCTTCCTCTCACTCCCGAGCTTCCTCACTCCCGAAGCTTCCCCTCGGTCCCGAGCTTCCTCGGTCCCGAGCTTTCCCTAAATAATAATTGGTCCTGAGCTACCTCAGTCCAGTGGGGCCCGTTGTTAGGTTTCCTAGGCCAAGGTTAGTGGCGAGGTCGCCACTCAAGGGACACTACGGAGGTGGACTAAGACAATTATGGAGTGGGGTCCACGTCCAGCGCCAGAGCCGCCACCGTGGACAGATGCCCACCCAGACCCTCCCCTATAGGATTAGGTTGTGCGTTCGGAGTCCGCACCTTGGGGGGGATTCTGTCACGTTCTGTCCATCGTTCGTATGTGTTTTCCTTGTTTTAGTGTTGGTCAGGACGTGATCTGGGTGGGCATTCTATGTTGTGTGTCTGGTTTGTCTATTTCTATGTTTGGCCTGATATGGTTCTCAATCAGAGGCAGGTGTTAGTCATTGTCTCTGATTGGGAACCATATTTAGGTAGCCTGTTTTGTGTTGGGTTTGTGGGTGATTGTTCCTGTCTCTGTGTTTGCACCAGATAGGACTGTTTAGGTTTTCACTTTTCTTGTTTTGTATAGTCTGTTCATGTATAGTCGTCTTTATTAAAAACATGAATAACCACCACGCTGCATTTTGGTCCGCCTCTCTTTCACCAAAAGAAAACCCTTACAACCAGTGTAATATATAGTGTAGTTAGCCAGTGTAATATATAGTGTAGTTAACCTGTGTAATATAGAGTGTAGATATTTTTTAAGGAAAGTGTTTTCACTTAAATAAATGAAATACATGTAGTTGTGGAAGCACAGACTTACCGTTCTCTTTTCTGAGCAGCTCTGTAGACAGAAGATAAAACATGATGTATTATGGGTACTAGAACATGAAGACAGACTACATCCTCTATTCTGACCTCCTCTGTACACAGTAGGTAAAACATGATGTATTATGGGTACCAGAACATGAAGACAGACTACATCCTCTCTATTCTGACCTCCTCTGTAGACAGTAGATAAAACATGATGTATTATGGGTACTAGAACATGAAGACAGACTACATCCTCTCTATTTGACCTCTGTAGACAGAAGATAAAACATGATGTATTATGGGTACTAGAATCCTCTCTATTCTGACCTTTTCACTTAAATAATAATTGAATCATGAGAATCATACCGTATATATTTTCAAGGAAAGTGTTTTCACTTAAATCAATGATATACATGCAGTTGTGCAACTCACCCTTCTCCATTTTGACGTTTTCTGAAGACAGAGCAGATAAAATATGATGTATTATGGTTACTAGAACATGAAGACAGGTACATAGACAGACAGACAGACAGACAGACGGACACAGACAGATACACAGGAACACAGACAGACAGACAGACAGACAGACACAGACAGACAGATACACAGGAACATAGACATACAGACAGACAGACAGGAACATAGACAGACAGGAACATAGACAGACAGACAGACAGACAGACAGACAGACAGACAGACAGACAGACAGACAGACAGAGAGACAGGAACATGCCTCAGACAGATATTCAGACAGACAGACAGACAGACAGACAGACAGACAGGAACACAGACAGACAGATATAGAGGAACAGAGACAGACAGGAACACAGACAGACAGACAGGAACATAGACAGACAGACAGGAACATAGACAGACAGACAGACAGATATACAGGAACACAGACAGACAGGAACACAGACAGACTCCCTCTCTCTCTCTTTCTCTCAGACAGGAACATAGACAGACAGGAACACAGACAGAACAGATATACAGGAACATAGACAGACAGACAGGAACATAGACAGACAGAACACTCCTGAACACAGACTGGGATTATTACATTAGACCCTGACAGACAGAACATCAGACAGACAGACAGGAACACAGACAGACAGACAGACAGACAGACAGACAGACAGACAGACAGACAGACAGACAGACAGACAGACAGACAGACAGACAGACAGACAGGAACATATACAGACAGGAACATAGAAGGACTGAAAGACAGGAACACAGACAGACAGACAGACAGACAGACAGACAGACAGACAGACAGTAAGACAGGTACATAAACAGGAAATCAGACAGACAGACAGACAGACAGACAGAAGACAGACAGACAGACAGACAGGAACATATACAGACACACAGGAACATAGACAGGAACATAGACAGACACACACTACTTACTCAGCTCTCCTTGTAGTCCAGCTGGTGTAAAAATGAAATAAAGATAGTGACATAGTTAAATAATCATTGAATCAAGAGATATATACACTACATGATTAAAAGTATGTGGACACCTGCTCATTGAACATCTCATTCCTAAAATCGTGGGCATGAATAGGGAGTTGGTCCCCCTTTGCTGCTATAACAGCCTCCTCTATTGTGGGAAGGCTTTCCACTAGATGATGGAACATTGCTGTGGGGACTTGCTTCCATTCAGCCACAAGAGCATTAGTCAGGACTCCCTCTCTCTCTCTCTTTCTCTCAGAGGACCTGAGCCCTAGGACCATGCCTCAGGACAATCTGGCCTGATGACTCCTTGCTGTCCCCAGTCCACCTGATAGTGCTGCTGCTCCAGTTTCAACTGTTCTGCCTGCGGCTTTGGAAGCCTGACCTGTTCACCGGACGTGCTACCTGTCCCAGACCTGCTGGTTTCAACTCTCTAGAGACAACAGGAGAGGTGGAAATACTCTCAATGATCGGCTATGAAAAGCCAACTTTACTCCTGAGGTGCTGAGCTGTTGCACCCTCTACAACCACTGGGATTATTACTATTATTTGACCCTGCTGGTCATCTATGAACATTTGAACATCAGATAAAACATGATGTATTATGGGTACTAGAACATGAAGACAGACTACATCCTCTCTATTCTGACCTCCTCTGTAGACAGTAGATAAAACATGATGTATTATGGGTACTAGAACATGAAGACAGACTACATCCTCTCTATTCTGACCTCCTCTGTAGACAGTAGATAAAACATGATGTATTATGGGTACTAGAACACGAAGACAGACTACATCCTCTCTATTCTGACCTCAGCCTGTGGAGACAGACTACATCCCTCTAAACATGATGTAGATATGGGTACTAGACTAGAACATGAAGACAGACTACATCCTCTCTATTCTGACCTCCTCTGTAGACAGTAGATAAAACATGATGTATTATGGGTACTAGAACATGAAGACAGACTACATCCTCTCTATTCTGACCTCCTCTGTAGACAGAAGATAAAACATGATGCATTAGGGGTACTAGAATCCTCTCTATTCTGACCTTTTCACTTAAATAATAATTGAATCATGAGAATCATACCGTTATATTTTCAAGGAAAGTGTTTTCACTTAAATCACTGAAACACATGCAGTTGTGCAACTCACCCTTCTCCATTTTGACCTTGTCTGTAGACAGAAGATAAAACATGATGTATTATGGGTACTAGAACATGAAGACAGAGACAGAGAGCGAGACTGGGACAGACAGACAGAGACAGACAGACAGACTCAGGAACACTTTACTCAGCTCTCCTTGTAGTCCATCTGGTGTAAAAATGAAATAAAGATAGTGAGATAGTGAAAATTAAATAATCATTGAATCATGAGATTTATACACTACAATGACCAAAAGTATGTGGACACCTGCTCATTGAACATCTCATTCCAAAATCGTGGGCATTAATAGGAGTTGGTCCCCTTTGCTGCTATAACAGCGCCACTATTCTTGGAAGGCTTTCCACTAGATGATGGAACATTGCTGTGGGGACTTGCTTCCATTCAGCCACAAGAGCATTAGTCAGACTCCCTCTCTCTCTCTCTTCTCTCAGAGGACCTGAGCCCTAGGACCATGCCTCAGGACAATCTGGCCTGATGACTCCTTGCTGTCCCCAGTCCACCTGGTTGTGCTGCTGCTCCAGTTTCAACTGTTCTGCCTGTGGCTGTGAACCCTGACCTGTTCACCGGACGTGCTACCTGTCCCAGACCTGCTGGTTTCAACTCTCTAGAGACAACAGGAGAGGTGGAAATACTCTCAATGATCGGCATGAAAAGCCAACTTTACTCCTGAGGTGCTGAGCTGTTGCACCCTCTACAACCACTGGGATTATTACTATTATTTGACCCTGCTGGTCATCTATGAACATTTGAACATCAGATAAAACATGATGTATATAATGGGTACTAGAACATGAAGACAGACTACATCCTTCTATTCTGACCTAACCTCTGTAGACAGTGTAGATAAAACAGATGTATTATGGGTAAATAAAACATGTTGTGGAAGACAAGACAGACTACATCCTCTCTATTCTGACCTCCTCTGTAGACAGAAGATAAAACATGATGTATTATGGGTACTAGAACATGAAGACAGACTACATCCTCTCTATTCTGACCTCCTCTATAGACAGTAGATAAAACATGATGTATTATGGGTACTAGAACATGAAGACAGACTACATCCTCTCTATTCTGACCTCCTCTGTAGACAGTAGATAAAACATGATGTATTATGGGTACTAGAACATGAAGACAGACTACATCCTCTCTATTCTGACCTCCTCTGTAGACAGAAGATAAAACATGATGTATTATGGGTACTAGAATCCTCTATTCTGACCTTTTCACTTAAATAATAATTGAATCATGAGAATCATACCGTATATATTTTCAAGGAAAGTGTTTTCACTTAAATCAATGAAACACATGCAGTTGTGCAACTCACCCTTCTCCATTTTGACCTTGTCTGTAGACAGAAGATAAAACATGATGTATTATGGGTACTAGAACATGAAGACAGAGACAGAGAGCGAGACTGGGTCAGACAGACAGAGACAGAGACAGACAGACAGGCACACACTACTTACTCAGCTCTCCTTGTAGTCCATCTGGTGTAAAAATGAAATAAAGATAGTGAGATAGTGAGAATTAAATAATCACTGAATCATGAGATTTATACACTACATGACCAAAAGTATGTGGACACCTGCTCATTGAACATCTCATTCCAAAATCGTGGGCATTAATAGGAGTTGGTCCCCTTTTGCTGCTATAACAGCCTCCACTATTCTTGGAAGGCTTTCCACTAGATGATGGAACATTGCTGTGGGGACTTGCTTCCATTCAGCCACAAGAGCATTAGTCAGGACTCCCTCTCTCTCTCTCTTCTCTCAGAGGACCTGAGCCCTAGGACCATGCCTCAGGACAATCTGGCCTGATGACTCCTTGCTGTCCCCAGTCCACCTGGTTGTGCTGCTGCTCCAGTTTCAACTGTTCTGCCTGTGGCTGTGGAACCCTGACCTGTTCACCGGACGTGCTACCTGTCCCAGACCTGCTGGTTTCAACTCTCTAGAGACAACAGGAGAGGTGGAAATACTCTCAATGATCGGCTATGAAAAGCCAACTTTACTCCTGAGGTGCTGAGCTGTTGCACCCTCTACAACCACTGGGATTATTACTATTATTTGACCCTGCTGGTCATCTATGAACATTTGAACATCATGATAAAACATGATACATCCTCTATTCTGTCCCTCTGTATAGATAAAACATGATGGTACTAGAACATGAAGACAGACTACATCCTCTCTATTCTGACCTCCTCTGTAGACAGTAGATAAAACATGATGTATTATGGGTACTAGAACATGAAGACAGACTACATCCTCTCTATTCTGACCTCCTCTGTAGACAGAAGATAAAACAAGATGTATTATGGGTACTAGAATCCTCTCTATTCTGAACTTTTCACTTAAATAATAATTGAATCATGAGAATCATACCGTATATATTTTCAAGGAAAGTGTTTTCACTTAAATCAATGAAACACATGCAGTTGTGCAACTCACCCTTCTCCATTTTGTCCTTGTCTGTAGACAGAAGATAAAACATGATGTATTATGGGTACTAGAACATGAAGACAGAGACAGAGAGCGAGACTGGGACAGACAGACAGAGACAGAGACAGACAGACAGGCACACACTACTTACTCAGCTCTCCTTGTAGTCCATCTGGTGTAAAAAATGAAATAAAGATAGTGAGATAGTGAAAATTAAATAATCACTGAATCATGAGATTTATACACTACATGACCAAAAGTATGTGGACACCTGCTCATTGAACATCTCATTCCAAAATCGTGGGCATTAATAGGAGTTGGTCCCCTTGCTGCTATAACAGCGTCCACTATTCTTGGAAGGCTTTCCACTAGATGATGGAACATTGCTGTGGGGACTTGCTTCCATTCAGCCACAAGAGCATTAGTCAGACTCCTCTCTCTCTCTCTTCTCTCCGAGGACCTGAGCCCTAGGACCATGCCTCAGGACAATCTGGCCTGATGACTCCTTGCTGTCCCCAGTCCACCTGGTTGTGCTGCTGCTCCAGTTTCAACTGTTCTGCCTGTGGCTGTGGAACCCTGACCTGTTCACCGGACGTGCTACCTGTCCCAGACCTGCTGGTTTCAACTCTCTAGAGACAACAGGAGAGGTGGAAATACTCTCAATGATCGGCTATGAAAAGCCAACTTTACTCCTGAGGTGCTGAGCTGTTGCACCCTCTACAACCACTGGGATTATTACTATTATTTGACCCTGCTGGTCATCTATGAACATTTGAACATCAGATAAAACATGATGTATTATGGGTACTAGAACATGAAGACAGACTACATCCTCTCTATTCTGACCTCCTCTGTAGACAGTAGATAAAACATGATGTATTATGGGTACTAGAACACGAAGACAGACTACATCCTCTCTATTCTGACCTCCTCTGTAGACAGTAGATAAAACATGATGTATTATGGGTACTAGAACATGAAGACAGACTACATCCTCTCTATTCTGACCTCCTCTGTAGACAGAAGATAAAACATGATGTATTATGGGTACTAGAACACGAAGACAGACTACATCCTCTCTATTCTGACCTCCTCTGTAGACAGAAGATAAAACATGATGTATTATGGGTACTAGAACATGAAGACAGACTACATCCTCTCTATTCTGACCTCTGTAGACAGAAGATAAAACATGATGTATTATGGGTACTAGAACATGAAGACAGACTACATCCTCTCTATTCTGACCTCCTCTGTAGACAGTAGATAAAACATGATGTATTATGGGTACTAGAATCCTCTCTATTCTGACCTTTTCACTTAAATAATAATTGAATCATGAGAATCATACCGTATATATTTTCAAGGAAAGTGTTTTCACTTAAATCAATGAAACACATGCAGTTGTGCAACTCACCCTTCTCCATTTTGACCTTGTCTGTAGACAGAAGATAAAACATGATGTATTATGGGTACTAGAACATGAAGACAGAGACAGAGAGAGAGACTGGGACAGACAGACAGAGACAGAGATAGACAGACAGGCACACACTACTTACTCAGCTCTCCTTGTAGTCCATCTGGTGTAAAAATGAAATAAAGATAGTGAGATAGTGAAAATTAAATAATCATTGAATCATGAGATTTATACACTACATGACCAAAAGTATGTGACACCTGCTCATTGAACATCTCATTCCAAAATCGTGGGCATTAATAGGAGTTGGTCCCCTTTGCTGCTATAACAGCCTCCACTATTCTTGGAAGGCTTTCCACTAGATGATGGAACATTGCTGTGGGACTTGCTTCCATTCAGCCACAAGAGCATTAGTCAGACTCCCTCTCTCTCTCTTCTCTCAGAGGACCTGAGCCCTAGGACCATGCCTCAGGACAATCTGGCCTGATGACTCCTTGCTGTCCCCAGTCCACCTGGTTGTGCTGCTGCTCCAGTTTCAACTGTTCTGCCTGTGGCTGTGGAACCCTGACCTGTTCACCGGACGTGCTACCTGTCCCAGACCTGCTGGTTTCAACTCTCTAGAGACAACAGGAGAGGTGGAAATACTCTCAATGATCGGCTATGAAAAGCCAACTTTACTCCTGAGGTGCTGAGCTGTTGCACCCTCTACAACCACTGGGATTATTACTATTATTTGACCCTGCTGGTCATCTATGAACATTTGAACATCAGATAAAACATGATGTATTATGGGTACTAGAACATGAAGACAGACTACATCCTCTCTATTCTGACCTCCTCTGTAGACAGTAGATAAAACATGATGTATTATGGGTACTAGAACACGAAGACAGACTACATCCTCTCTATTCTGACCTCCTCTGTAGACAGTAGATAAAACATGATGTATTATGGGTACTAGAACATGAAGACAGACTACATCCTCTATTCTGACCTCCTCTGTAGACAGAAGATAAAACATGATGTATTATGGGTACTAGAATCCTCTCTATTCTGACCTTTTCACTTAAATAATAATTGAATCATGAGAATCATACCGTATATATTTTCAAGGAAAGTGTTTTCACTTAAATCAATGAAACACATGCAGTTGTGCAACTCACCTTCTCCATTTTGACCTTGTCTGTAGACAGAAGATAAAACATGATGTATTATGGGTACTAGAACATGAAGACAGAGACAGAGAGCGAGACTGGGTCAGACAGACAGAGACAGAGACAGACAGACAGGCACACACTACTTACTCAGCTCTCCTTGTAGTCCATCTGGTGTAAAAATGAAATAAAGATAGTGAGATAGTGAGAATTAAATAATCACTGAATCATGAGATTTATACACTACATGACCAAAAGTATGTGGACACCTGCTCATTGAACATCTCATTCCAAAATCGTGGGCATTAATAGGGAGTTGGTCCCCCTTTGCTGCTATAACAGCGTCCACTATTCTGGGAAGGCTTTCCACTAGATGATGGAACATTGCTGTGGGGACTTGCTTCCATTCAGCCACAAGAGCATTGGTGAGGACTCCCTCTCTCTCTTCTCTCAGAGGACCTGAGCCCTAGGACCATGCCTCAGGACAATCTGGCCTGATGACTCCTTGCTGTCCCCAGTCCACCTGGTTGTGCTGCTGCTCCAGTTTCAACTGTTCTGCCTGTGGCTGTGGAACCCTGACCTGTTCACCGGACGTGCTACCTGTCCCAGACCTGCTGGTTTCAACTCTCTAGAGACAACAGGAGAGGTGGAAATACTCTCAATGATCGGCTATGAAAAGCCAACTTTACTCCTGAGGTGCTGAGCTGTTGCACCCTCTACAACCACTGGGATTATTACTATTATTTGACCCTGCTGGTCATCTATGAACATTTGAACATCAGATAAAACATGATGTATTATGGGTACTAGAACATGAAGACAGACTACATCCTCTCTATTCTGACCTCCTCTGTAGACAGTAGATAAAACATGATGTATTATGGGTACTAGAACACGAAGACAGACTACATCCTCTCTATTCTGACCTCCTCTGTAGACAGTAGATAAAACATGATGTATTATGGGTACTAGAACACGAAGACAGACTACATCCTCTCTATTCTGACCTCCTCTGTAGACAGTAGATAAAACATGATGTATTATGGGTACTAGAACATGAAGACAGACTACATCCTGTCTATTCTGACCTCCTCTGTAGACAGAAGATAAAACATGATGTATTATGGGTACTAGAATCCTCTCTATTCTGACCTTTTCACTTAAATAATAATTGAATCATGAGAATCATACCGTATATATTTTCAAGGAAAGTGTTTTCACTTAAATCAATGAAACACATGCAGTTGTGCAACTCACCCTTCTCCATTTTGACCTCGTCTGTAGACAGAAGATAAAACATGATGTATTATGGGTACTAGAACATGAAGACAGAGACAGAGAGCGAGACTGGGACAGACAGAGACAGAGACAGACAGACAGGCACACACTACTTACTCAGCTCTCCTTGTAGTCCATCTGGTGTAAAAAATGAAATAAAGATAGTGAGATAGTGACAATTAAATAATCACTGAATCATGAGATTTATACACTACATGACCAAAAGTATGTGGACACCTGCTCATTGAACATCTCATTCCAAAATCGTGGGCATTAATAGGGAGTTGGTCCCCCTTTGCTGCTATAACAGCGTCCACTATTCTTGGAAGGCTTTCCACTAGATGATGGAACATTGCTGTGGGGACTTGCTTCCATTCAGCCACAAGAGCATTAGTCAGACTCCCTCTCTCTCTCTCTTCTCAGAGGACCTGAGCCCTAGGACCATGCCTCAGGACAATCTGGCCTGATGACTCCTTGCTGTCCCCAGTCCACCTGGTTGTGCTGCTGCTCCAGTTTCAACTGTTCTGCCTGTGGCTGTGGAACCCTGACCTGTTCAACCGGATGTGCTACCTGTCCCAGACCTGCTGGTTTCAACTCTAACCTAACATGTCCTGTAGAGAATCTAACTGGTCCAATAGTGAACGTAACAGGTCCAGTAGAGAACCTAACAGGTCCAGTAGAGAACCTAACTGGTCACCTAACTGGTCCAGTGCAGAACCTAACGGGTCCAGTAGTGAACCTAACAGGTCAAGTAGAGAACCTAACCGGTCCAATAGAGAACCTAACGGGTCCAATAGAGAACCTAACAGGTCCAATAGGGAACCTAACTGGTCCAATAGAGAACCTAACAGGTCCTGTAGAGAACCTAACATGTCCAATAGAGAACCTAACAGGTCCAATAGAGAACCTAACAGGTCCAGTAGAGAACCTAACAGGTCCACTAGAGAACCTAACAGGTCCACTAGAGAACCTAACAGGTCCAATAGAGAACCTAACAGGTCCAGTAGAGAACCTAACAGGTCCAATAGAGAACCTAACGGGTCCAATAGAGAACCTAACAGGTCCAATAGAGAACCTAACATGTCCAATAGAGAACCTAACAGGTCCAATAGAGAACCTAACAGGTCCAGTGGAGAACCTAACAGGTCCAATGGAGAACCTAACAGGTCCAATAGAGAACCTAACAGGTCCAATAGAGAACCTAACAGGTCCAATAGAGAACCTAACAGGTCCAGTGGAGAACCTAACAGGTCCAATAGAGAACCTAACAGGTCCAGTAGAGAACCTAACAGGTCCAGTAGAGAACCTAACAGGTCCACTAGAGAACCTAACAGGTCCACTAGAGAACCTAACAGGTCCAATAGAGAACCTAACAGGTCCAGTAGAGAACCTAACAGGTCCAATAGAGAACCTAACAGGTCCAGTAGAGAACCTAACTGGTCCAGTAGAGAACCTAACAGGTCCAGGAGAGAACCTAACAGGCCCAGTAGAGAACCTAACAGGTCCAATAGAGAACCTAACAGGTCAAGTAGAGAACCTAACAGGTCCAATACAGAACCTAACAGGTCCAATAGAGAACCTAACAGGTCCACTAGTGAACCTAACAGGTCCAGTATAGAACCTAACAGGTCCTGTAGAGAATCTAACTGGTCCAATAGTGAACGTAACAGGTCCAGTAGAGAACCTAACAGGTCCAGTAGAGAACCTAACTGGTCCAGTGCAGAACCTAACAGGTCCAGTAGTGAACCTAACAGGTCAAGTAGAGAACCTCTCCAATAGAGAACCTAACGGGTCCAATAGAGAACCTAACAGGTCCAATAGAGAACCTAACTGGTCCAATAGAGAACCTAACAGGTCAAGTAGAGAACCTAACAGGTCCAATAGAGAACCTAACAGGTCCAATAGAGAACCTAACAGGTCAAGTAGAGAACCTAACAGGTCCAATAGAGAAACCTAACGGGTCCAATAGAGAACCTAACAGGTCCAATAGAGAACCTAGAGAACCTAACAGGTCAATAGAAAACCTAACAGGTCCAATAGAGAACCTAACAGGTCAGAGAACCAACAGGTCAAGAGAGAACCTAACAGGTCCACAGAGAACCTAACAGGTCCAGTAGAGAACCTAACAGGTCCAATAGAGAACCTAACAGGTCCAATAGAGAACCTAACAGGTCCAGTAGAGAACCTAACAGGTCCAATAGAGAACCTAACATGTCCAACAGGTCCAATAGAGAACCTAACAGGTCCTAGAACCTAACAGGTCCAATAGAGAACCTAACAGGTCCAATAGAGAACCTAACAGGTCCAATAGAGAACCTAACAGGTCCAGTGAGAACCTAACAGGTCCAATAGAGAACCTAACAGGTCCAGTAGAGAACCTAACAGGTCCAGTAGAGAACCTAACAGGTCCACTAGAGAACCTAACAGGTCCACTAGAGAACCTAACAGGTCCAATAGAGAACCTAACAGGTCCAGTAGAGAACCTAACAGGTCCAATAGAGAACCTAACAGGTCCAATAGAGAACCTAACAGGTGAAGTAGAGAACCTAACAGGTCCAATAGAGAACCTGGGTCCAATAGAGAACCCAACAGGTCCAATAGAGAACCTAACAGGTCCAATAGAGAACCTAACAGGTCAAGTAGAGAACCTAACAGGTCCACTAGAGAACCTAACAGGTCCAGTAGAGAACCTAACAGGTCCTGTAGAGAACCTAACATGTCCAATAGAGAACCTAACAGGTCCAATAGAGAACCTAACAGGTCCAGTAGAGAACCTAACAGGTCCACTAGAGAACCTAACAGGTCCACTAGATAACCTAACAGGTCCAATAGAGAACCTAACAGGTCCAGTAGAGAACCTAACAGGTCCAATAGAGAACCTAACAGGTCCAGTAGAGAACCTAACTGGTCCAGTAGAGAACCTAACAGGTCCAGGAGAGAACCTAACAGGCCCAGTAGAGAACCTAACAGGTTAAGTAGAGAACCTAACAGGTCCAATAGAGAACCTAACGGGTCCAGTAGAGAACCTAACAGGTCCAGTAGAGAACCTAACAGGTCCAGTAGAAAACCTAACAGGTCCACTAGAGAACCTAACAGGTCCAGTAGAGAACCTAACAGGTCCACTAGAGAACCTAACAGGTCCACTGGAGAACTTAACTTTAGGGGGGGCAGTGTTATGATTTCACGACAGGTCCCACCAACACTACACCATCTGTAACCCTCTCACTAGCCTCGAATTTGACTCTCACGATATTACCTTCGGATATCTGAAAAGCATTGGATATTAGGAGAGAAGGACATCTCCAATAATAATCCCTGTTGTAAACTCGCTAGGGTGATGACAACTAGGGGATTAACTTCAGATAGAATGATGATAGACGTGTGTTATTATGTAAGGATATGCTCTCCCATGCATTAAATGAAACTGAAACAGTAAATGACCACCAGATCATCAGGTTCAAGATCTGTATTATCACCTCTTCAATGCACCACATCAAAATAAATAAAATAATAAACCCGTATGTGTCGTGCACAACCCATGTCCAAATTATTTCAAGCTTGCTTAAACCTGTTGACGCGCGTTGGAGCTCAGAAAAATGACGACACACATAGTCTCGAAGCACCCCACCGTTGTGGTTACTCACTACACGAAGATATTTCATCAGCGAAGTAGAGCTTTTCCGTGCAGGTGTCCTCGCAAGATCCAAGCACAGCTATCAATGCAGACAGTACTCCTTAGCAGCCACAGATATCCCATGGACACATGAATTCGTTAATCTTCCACAAGCATTTCTCTCCAGGTCTCGCACGATGCTAGGCTAACCCCGAGGCTGTCAAATACCTCCATAATGAGACGGTAGCTTCAGTCTCTACTAGGTCTCTCTTAATTAACAAAACATTTGAATACCAACTCTATATACTTGGTTTTAACACATCCAAAAGTAGATCATTAAACAATATTTCCAAAATAAAGTATGTGGGAATGGTCGGGGAGGGCTCAAAGATGGATTCTCTGAGAAGTGTACATTTCTCAGTTATGAGGTTTACATCTAATTGTTGTATAAAACAAATGACTAAGTATAGGAATATTTTTGTGAAGACAGAAATGTGATTTCAGTCTTTTAATAAGATAATGGTTTTTCATGTCTGTTGTACACTAACTAAGTCACGCCCCTAATGAGGTCAGAAGAGCGGGTCATTGCTATGAAACCGCACTTCCGACCAGTGCTTAAAAGGACTCGCTAAGAAATTACAAACCAGAAAACGTGAGGACGGGGGTCCCTACTTTGAAAAGATCAGACAGCGTGGAGCGTTGGCTACATGGCTGGAAATGGTATAAACTCTGAAACTATCGATCGCTGCAGAAGAAGTGATAAATCCTAGAACACCGTCACTTTATCAGTCTGCAGCTGAAAACGTACGTAGCCTAGGACGAGAATACCGACAACCGCGGAAGCATCTACTCTAACAGATCAACTCTAAGAACTACAGGTCGAAGTATCCATTCTAACCATCTCACCACCACTACGTCTCCAGAAACTCTACAAAGGAAAATGGTGATATCTACTGGGCAAACCAGAGTCTTACCTCCTCAACTCAACTATCGAAGCCAGCTACATGTCAATACATCCTTTTCTGGTATTTAGAATGCCAAGTATTTTGTATTTCTGTGAGCAAATTTACATTTACATTTACATTTAAGTCATTTAGCAGACGCTCTTATCCAGAGCGACTTACAAATTGGTGCTTTCATCTTATGACATCCAGTGGAACAGCCACTTTACAATAGTGCATCTAGGTCTTTTAAGGGGGGAGAAGGATTACTTTATCCTATCCTAGGTATTCCTTAAAGAGGTGGGGTTTCAGGTGTCTCCGGAAGGTGGTGATTGACTCCGCTGTCCTGGCGTCGTGAGGGAGTTTGTTCCACCATTGGGGGGCCAGAGCAGCGAACAGTTTTGACTGGGCTGAGCGGGAACTGTACTTCCTCAGTGGTAGGGAGGCGAGCAGGCCAGAGGTGGATGAACGCAGTGCCCTTGTTTGGGTGTAGGGCCTGATCAGAGCCTGGAGGTAGTGAGGTGCCGTTCCCCTCACAGCTCCGTAGGCAAGCACCATGGTCTTGTAGCGGATGCGAGCTTCAACTGGAAGCCAGTGGAGAGAGCGGAGGAGCGGGGTGACGTGAGAGAACTTGGGAAGGTTGAACACCAGACGGGCTGCGGCGTTCTGGATGAGTTGTAGGGGCTTAATGGCACAGGCAGGGAGCCCAGCCAACAGCGAGTTGCAGTAATCCAGACGGGAGATGACAAGTGCCTGGATTAGGACCTGCGCCGCTTCCTGTGTGAGGCAGGGTCGTACTCTGCGGGTGTTGTAGAGCATGAACCTACAGGAACGGGCCACCGCCTTGATGTTATTTGAGAACGACAGGGTGTTGTCCAGGATCACGCCAAGGTTCTTAGCGCTCTGGGACGAGGACACAATGGAGTTGTCAACCGTGATGGCGAGATCATGGAACGGGCAGTCCTTCCCCGGGAGGAAGAGCAGCTCCGTCTTGCCGAGGTTCAGCTTGAGGTGATGATCCGTCATCCACGCTGATATGTCTGCCAGACATGCAGAGATGCGATTCGCCACCTGGTCGTCAGAAGGGGGAAAGGAGAAGATTAATTGTGTGTCGTCTGCATAGCAATGATAGGAGAGACCATGTGAGGTTATGACAGAGCCAAGTGACTTGGTGTATAGCGAGAATAGGAGAGGGCCTAGAACAGAGCCCTGGGGACACCAGTGGTGAGAGCACGTGGTGAGGAGACGGATTCTCGCCACGCCACCTGGTAGGAGCGACCTGTCAGGTAGGACGCAATCCAAGCGTGGGCCGCGCCGGAGATGCCCAACTCGGAGAGGGTGGAGAGGAGGATCTGATGGTTCACAGTATCGAAGGCAGCTGATAGGTCTAGAAGGATGAGAGCAGAGGAGAGAGAGTTAGCTTTAGCAGTGCGGAGCGCCTCCGTGATACAGAGAAGAGCAGTCTCAGTTGAATGACTAGTCTTGAAACCTGACTGATTTGGATCAAGAAGGTCATTCTGAGAGAGATAGCGGGAGAGCTGGCCAAGGACGGCACGTTCAAGAGTTTTGGAGAGAAAAGAAAGAAGGGATACTGGTCTGTAGTTGTTGACATCGGAGGGATCGAGTGTAGGTTTTTTCAGAAGGGGTGCAACTCTCGCTCTCTTGAAGACGGGAGGGACGTAGCCAGCGGTCAGGGATGAGTTGATGAGCGAGGTGAGGTAAGGGAGAAGGTCACCGGAGATGGTCTGGAGAAGAGAGGAGGGATAGGGTCAAGCGGGCAGGTTGTTGGGCGGCCGGCCGTCACAAGACGCGAGATGTCATCTGGAGAGAGAGGGGAGAAAGAGGTCAGAGCACAGGGTAGGGCAGTGTGAGCAGAACCAGCGGTGTCGTTTGACTTAGCAAACGAGGATCGGATGTCGTCGACCTTCTTTTCAAAATGGTTGACGAAGTCATCTGCAGAGAGGGAGGAGGGGGGGCGAGGGGGAGGAGGATTCAAGAGGGAGGAGAAGGGGGCAAAGAGCTTCCTAGGGTTAGAGGCAGATGCTTGGAATTTAGAGTGGTAGAAAGTGGCTTTAGCAGCAGAGACAGAGGAGGAAAATGTAGAGAGGAGGGAGGGAAAGGATGCCAGGTCTGCAGGGAGGCGAGTTTTCCTCCATTTCCGCTCGGCTGCCCGGAGCCCTGTTCTGTGAGCTCGCAATGAGTCGTCGAGCCACGGAGCGGGAGGGGAGGACCGAGCCAGCCTGGAGGATAGGGGACATAGAGAGTCAAAGGATGCAGAAAGGGAGGAGAGGAGGGTTGAGGAGGCAGAATCAGGAGATAGGTTGGAGAAGGTTTGAGCAGAGGGAAGAGATGATAGGATGGAAGAGGAGAGAGTAGCGGGGGAGAGAGAGCGAAGGTTGGGACGGCGCGATACCATCCGAGTAGGGGCAGTGGGGAAGTGTTGGATGAGAGCGAGAGGGAAAAGGATACAAGGTAGTGGTCGGAGACTTGGAGGGGAGTTGCAATGAGGTTAGTGGAGGAACAGCATCTAGTAAAGATGAGGTCGAGCGTATTGCCTGCCTTGTGAGTAGGGGGGAAGGTGAGAGGGTGAGGTCAAAAGAGGAGAGGAGGGAAAGAAGGAGGCAGAGAGGAATGAGTCAAAGGTAGACGTGGGGAGGTTAAAGTCGCCCAGAACTGTGAGAGGTGAGCCGTCCTCAGGAAAGGAGCTTATCAAGGCATCAAGCTCATTGATGAACTCTCCGAGGGAACCTGGAGGGCGATAAATGATAAGGATGTTAAGCTTGAAAGGGCTGGTAACTGTGACAGCATGGAATTCAAAGGAGGCGATAGACAGATGGGTAAGGGGAGAAAGAGAGAATGACCACTTGGGAGAGATGAGGATCCCGGTGCCACCACCCCGCTGACCAGAAGCTCTCGGGGTGTGCGAGAGCACGTGGGCGGACGAAGAGAGAGCAGTAGGAGTAGCGGTGTTGTCTGTGGTGATCCATGTTTCCGTCAGAGCCAAGAAGTCGAGGGACTGGAGGGAAACATAGGCTGAGATGAACTCTGCCTTGTTGGCCGCAGATCGGCAGTTCCAGAGGCTACCGGAGACCTGGAACTCCACGTGGGTCGTGCGCGCTGGGACCACCAGATTAGGGTGGCTGCGGCCATGCGGTGTGGAGCGTTTGTATGGTCTGTGCAGAGAGGAGAGAACAGGGATAGACAGGCACATAGTTGACAGGCTAGAGAAGAGGCTACGCTAATGCAGAGGAGATTGGAATGACAAGTGGACTACACGTCTCGAATGTTCAGAAAGTTAAGCTTACGTAGCAAGAATCTAATTGACTAAAATGATTAAAATGATAGAGTACTGCTGGGGTAGGCTAGCTGCGTTGTTGACACTACCCTAATCAAGTCGTACCGTTGAGTGTGAAGTTTCTACAATGCTGCTTATCGGGAGCTAGCTGGCTAGCTAGCAGTGTTGGTTACGTTACGTTGCGTAGGAGAACGACAATAGCTGGCTAGCTAACCTAGAAAATCGCTCTAGACTACACAATTATCTTTGAAACAAAGACGGCTATGTAGCTAGCTATGTAGCTAGCTACGATCAAACAAATCACACCGTTGGGACTGTAATGAAATGAAGTGAAAAAGTGATACTACCTGTGGAGCGACGCGGAATGCAAATTTCGCTTACCAATGTCCGATAGACCAATTCGTTTGTCTCTTCCCCCCCGCCTCCCCTCTCTGAATCCATCGTGTTATAACCAAACTGTCCTGTTTCGTTAGTCCTCTAGGGACTGAATGTACTGTATGATGTTAGTATGTTTTAATTGTTAACATAGTGTTAATAAACTGTTACACAAGTGGTTTCACCAACATCAAAGAAATACACGCATGCAGATGTGCACACAGACTTTAACACAGAACTCACCATTCTGTTTTCTGACCTCCACTGTAGACAGAAGACAGAGAAGATAAAACATGATGTATTATGGGTACTAGAACATGAAGACAGACTACATCCTCTCTATTCTGACCTCCTCTGTAGACAGTAGATAAAACATGATGTATTATGGGTACTCGAACATGAAGACAGATTACATCCTCTCTATTCTGACCTCCTCTGTAGACAGTAGATAAAACATGATGTATTATGGGTACAAGAACATGAAGACAGACTACATCCTCTCTATTCTGACCTCCTCTGTAGACAGTAGATAAAACATTATGTATTATGGGTACAAGAACATGAAGACAGACTACATCCTCTCTATTCTGACCTCCTCTATAGACAGTAGATAAAACATGATGTATTATGGGTAATTTCCTCTCTTTCCTTTGATAATGTTTGTAATGTTGAAAATGACATGAATATAGTAAACACATAGACAACACGTACCCAGCTGTCCAGTCAGGTTTTTATTGAGTTCATCTAGGGGGGGAGAAATATATTCACTCAACTTGTCAAAAATAAATATAGACAGACAGACAGGAACATAGACAGACAGACAGAAACATAGACAGACAGGTACATACAGAAAGACAGACAGGAACATAGACAGGCAGACAGACAGACAGACAGACAGACAGACAGACAGACAGACAGACAGACAGGAACATAGACAGACAGACAGAAACATAGACAGACAGACAGGCACATAGACAGACAGGTACATACAGAAAGACAGACAGGAACATAGACAGGCAGACAGGGCCATAGACAGACAGTGAAATAGACACACAGACAGGAACATAGACAGACAAACAGAAAGGAACATAGACAGACATACAGACAGACAGACAGACAGACAGACAGACAGACAGACAGACAGACAGACAGACAGACAGACAGACAGACAGACAGGAACATAGACAGACAGACAGGGACATAGACAGACAGACAGAAACATAGACAGACAGACAGGCACATAGACAGACAGGTACATACAGAAAGACAGACAGGAACATAGACAGGCAGACAGGGCCATAGACAGACAGTGAAATAGACACACAGACAGGAACATAGACAGACAAACAGAAAGGAACATAGACAGACATACAGACAGACAGACAGACAGACAGACAGACAGACAGACAGACAGACAGACAGACAGACAGACAGACAGACAGGAACATAGACAGACAGACAGGGACATAGACAGACAGACAGAAACATAGACAGACAGACAGGCACATAGACAGACAGGTACATACAGAAAGACAGACAGGAACATAGACAGGCAGACAGGGCCATAGACAGACAGTGAAATAGACACACAGACAGGAACATAGACAGACAAACAGAAAGGAACATAGACAGACATACAGACAGACAGACAGACAGACAGACAGACAGACAGACAGACAGACAGACAGACAGACAGACAGACAGACAGACAGACAGACAGACAGACAGACAGACAGACAGACAGGAACATAGACAGACAGACAGGGCCATAGACAGACAGTGAAATAGACACACAGACAGGAACATAGACAGACAAACAGAAAGGAACATAGACAGACATACATACATACAGACAGACAGACAGACAGACAGACAGACAGGAACATAGACAGACAGACAGGGACATAGACAGAAGATGAAGAACCTGGTTCCTCTGGTCTACCCAGTACAGCCAGTAGAGGACTGGTCACCCCAGAGAGCCTGGTTCCTCTCTACCCAGTACAGCCAGTAGAGGACTGGTAACCCCTCAGAGCCTGGTTCCTCTCTATCCAGTACAGCCAGTAGAGGACTGGTCACCCCTCAGAGCCTGGATCCTCTGGTCTACCCAGTACAGCCAGTAGAGGACTGGTCACCCCTCAGACCCTGGATCCTCTGGTCTACCCAGTACAGCCAGTAGAGGACTGGTCACCCCTCAGAGCCTGGTTCCTCTGGTCTACCCAGTACAGCCAGAGTAGGACTGGTCACCCCTCAGAGCCTGGTTCCTCTGGTCTACCCAGTACAGCCAGTATAGGACTGGTCACCTCTCAGAGCCTGGTTCCTCTGGTCTACCCAGTACAGCCAGTAGAGGACTGGTCACCCCTCAGAGCCTGGTTCCTCTCTACCCAGTACAGCCAGTAGAGGACTGGTCACCCCACAGAGCCTGGTTCCTCTCTACCCAGTACAGCCAGTAGAGGACTGGTCACCCCACAGAGCCTGGTTCCTCTCTACCCAGTACAGCCAGTAGAGGACTGGTAACCCCTCAGAGCCTGGTTCCTCTGGTCTACCCAGTACAGCCATTAGAGGACTGGACACCCCTCAGAGCCTGGTTCCGCTCTACCCAGTACAACCTCACTTTGTACACGGGGACATTGTCATACTGAAACAGGAAAGGGTCTTCCCCAAACTGTTGCCACAAAGATGGAAGCACAGAATCGTCTAGAATTTCATTGAATGAAAAAGCGTTAAGATTTCCCCTCACTGGAACTAAGGGGCCTAGCCGAAAACATGAAAAACAGCCCCAGACCATTATTCCTCCTCCACCAATCTTTACAGTTGGCACAATGCATTGGGGCAGGTAGTTTTTTCCTAGCATCTGCCAAACCCAGATTAATCTGTCAGACTGCCAGATGGTGAAGCGTGATTCATCACTCCTTAGAACGTGTTTCCACTAGTCCAGAGTCCAATGGCGGTGAGCTTTACACCACTCCACCCGATGCTTGGCATTGAGCATGGTGAACTTAGGCTTGTGTGCGGCTGCTCGGCCATGGAAACCCATTTCATGAAGTTCCAGACAAACAGTTATTGTGTTGACGTTGCTTCCAGAGGCAGTTTGGAACTCTGTAGTGAGTGTTGCAAACGAGGAAAGGCGATTTTTACACACTTCAATACTTGGCGGTCCCATTCTGTGAGCTTCTGTGGCCTCCCACTAAACGGCTGAGACATTTTTGCTCCTAGATGTTTCCACTCCACAATAACAGCACTTACACCTGATCGGGGCAGCTAAAGCAGGGCAGAAATTTGACAAACTGACTTGATGGAAAGGTGGCATCCTAAGACAGGGCCACGTTGAAAGACACTGAGCTCTTTAGAAAGGCCATTCTACTGACAATGTTTGTCTATGGAGATTGCATGGCGGTGTGCTTGATTGTATACACCTGTCAGCAACGGGTGTGGCTGAAATATAATCTACTGATTTAAAGAGTCTACTGTCACGAGTCCGACCGAGGGTGTTTCCCTTCCCGGGCGGGTGGCGCTTCGTCGCCACCGCCTATTAGCTGCCACTGATTGTTTTTCCTCCTCCTTGTATGTTTAGTGGTAGCACCTGTTCATGTTTAATTAGTTTGTCTTTATTAGACAGCCGCCCACCTGGTTGTTGTGCGGATTATTTCTATGTAACCTTCGCTCTGTTGTAGAGGTACGTGTTAGTGCCTGGTCGTGATTTTTTCCATTGTACTTTTTGATTCCCTGTGGTTGGGAACGAACTTTGTGAGCACCCTGTGCTGCGTTGGTGCTATTAAAAGACGCACAGCATTGAACTCTGTCTCCTGCATTTGACTCCACACCCACGACACCCGGAGCATTACATCCACATACTTTTGTAGATATAGTGTAGTTAACCTGTGTAATATGTAGTGTAGATATTTTTTAAGGAAAGTGTTTTCACTTAAATAAATGAAATACATGCAGTTGTGGAAGCACACAGACTTACCGTTCTCTTTTCTGAGCTTCTCTGTAGACAGAAGATAAAACATGATGTATTATGGGTACTAGAACATGAAGACAGACTACATCCTCTATTCTGACCTCCTCTAGACAGTAGATAAAACATGATGTATTATGGGTACTAGAATCCTCTCTATTCTGACCTTTTCACTTAAATAATAATTGAATCATGAGAATCATACCGTATATATTTTCAAGGAAAGTGTTTTCACTTAAATCAATGAAACACATGCAGTTGTGCAACTCACCCTTCTCCATTTTGACCTCGTCTGTAGACAGAAGATAAAACATGATGTATTATGGGTACTAGAACATGAAGACAAAGACAGAGAGAGAGACTGGGACAGACAGACAGAGACAGAGACAGACAGACAGGCACACACTACTTACTCAGCTCTCCTTGTAGTCCATCTGGTGTAAAAAATGAAATAAAGATAGTGAGATAGTGAAAATTAAATAATCACTGAATCATGAGATTTATACACTACATGACCAAAAGTATGTGGACACCTGCTCATTGAACATCTCATTCCAAAATCGTGGGCATTAATAGGGAGTTGGTCCCCCTTTGCTGCTATAACAGCGTCCACTATTCTTGGAAGGCTTTCCACTAGATGATGGAACATTGCTGTGGGGACTTGCTTCCATTCAGCCACAAGAGCATTAGTGAGGACTCCCTCTCTCTCTTCTCTCAGAGGATCTGAGCCCTAGGACCATGCCTCAGGACAATCTGGCCTGATGACTCCTTGCTGTCCCCAGTCCACCTGGTTGTGCTGCTGCTCCAGTTTCAACTGTTCTGCCTGTGGCTGTGGAACCCTGACCTGTTCACCGGACGTGCTACCTGTCCCAGACCTGCTGGTTTCAACTCTCTAGAGACAACAGGAGAGGTGGAAATACTCTCAATGATCGGCTATGAAAAGCCAACTTTACTCCTGAGGTGCTGAGCTGTTGCACCCTCTACAACCACTGGGATTATTACTATTATTTGACCCTGCTGGTCATCTATGAACATTTGAACATCAGATAAAACATGATGTATTATGGGTACTAGAACATGAAGACAGACTACATCCTCTCTATTCTGACCTCCTCTGTAGACAGTAGATAAAACATGATGTATTATGGGTACTAGAACATGAAGACAGACTACATCCTCTCTATTCTGACCTCCTCTGTAGACAGTAGATAAAACATGATGTATTATGGGTACTAGAACACGAAGACAGACTACATCCTCTCTATTCTGACCTCCTCTGTAGACAGTAGATAAAACATGATGTATTATGGGTACTAGAACATGAAGACAGACTACATCCTCTCTATTCTGACCTCCTCTGTAGACAGAAGATAAAACATGATGTATTATGGGTACTAGAATCCTCTCTATTCTGACCTTTTCACTTAAATAATAATTGAATCATGAGAATCATACCGTATATATTTTCAAGGAAAGTGTTTTCACTTAAATCAATGAAACACATGCAGTTGTGCAACTCACCCTTCTCCATTTTGACCTCGTCTGTAGACAGAAGATAAAACATGATGTATTATGGGTACTAGAACATGAAGACAGAGACAGAGAGCGAGACTGGGACAGACAGAGACAGAGACAGACAGACAGACAGGCACACACTACTTACTCAGCTCTCCTTGTAGTCCATCTGGTGTAAAAAATGAAATAAAGATAGTGAGATAGTGAAAATTAAATAATCACTGAATCATGAGATTTATACACTACATGACCAAAAGTATGTGGACACCTGCTCATTGAACATCTCATTCCAAAATCGTGGGCATTAATAGGGAGTTGGTCCCCCTTTGCTGCTATAACAGCGTCCACTATTCTTGGAAGGCTTTCCACTAGATGATGGAACATTGCTGTGGGGACTTGCTTCCATTCAGCCACAAGAGCATTGGTGAGGACTCCCTCTCTCTCTTCTCTCAGAGGACCTGAGCCCTAGGACCATGCCTCAGGACAATCTGGCCTGATGACTCCTTGCTGTCCCCAGTCCACCTGGTTGTGCTGCTGCTCCAGTTTCAACTGTTCTGCCTGTGGCTGTGGAACCCTGACCTGTTCACCGGACGTGCTACCTGTCCCAGACCTGCTGGTTTCAACTCTCTAGAGACAACAGGAGAGGTGGAAATACTCTCAATGATCGGCTATGAAAAGCCAACTTTACTCCTGAGGTGCTGAGCTGTTGCACCCTCTACAACCACTGGGATTATTACTATTATTTGACCCTGCTGGTCATCTATGAACATTTGAACATCAGATAAAACATGATGTATTATGGGTACTAGAACATGAAGACAGACTACATCCTCTATTCTGACCTCCTCTGTAGACAGTAGATAAAACATGATGTATTATGGGTACTAGAACACGAAGACAGACTACATCCTCTCTATTCTGACCTCCTCTGTAGACAGTAGATAAAACATGATGTATTATGGGTACTAGAACATGAAGACAGACTACATCCTCTCTATTCTGACCTCCTCTGTAGACAGTAGATAAAACATGATGTATTATGGGTACTAGAACATGAAGACAGACTACATCCTCTATTCTGACCTCCTCTGTAGACAGAAGATAAAACATGATGTATTATGGGTACTAGAACATGAAGACAGACTACATCCTCTCTATTCTGACCTCCTCTGTAGACAGAAGATAAAACATGATGTATTATGGGTACTAGAACATGAAGACAGACTACATCCTCTCTATTCTGACCTCCTCTGTAGACAGTAGATAAAACATGATGTATTATGGGTACTAGAATCCTCTCTATTCTGACCTTTTCACTTAAATAATAATTGAATCATGAGAATCATACCGTATATATTTTCAAGGAAAGTGTTTTCACTTAAATCAATGAAACACATGCAGTTGTGCAACTCACCCTTCTCCATTTTGACCTCGTCTGTAGACAGAAGATAAAACATGATGTATTATGGGTACTAGAACATGAAGACAAAGACAGAGAGAGAGACTGGGACAGACAGACAGAGACAGAGATAGACAGACAGGCACACACTACTTACTCAGCTCTCCTTGTAGTCCATCTGGTGTAAAAAATGAAATAAAGATAGTGAGATAGTGAAAATTAAATAATCACTGAATCATGAGATTTATACACTACATGACCAAAAGTATGTGGACACCTGCTCATTGAACATCTCATTCCAAAATCGTGGGCATTAATAGGGAGTTGGTCCCCCTTTGCTGCTATAACAGCGTCCACTATTCTTGGAAGGCTTTCCACTAGATGATGGAACATTGCTGTGGGGACTTGCTTCCATTCAGCCACAAGAGCATTAGTCAGGACTCCCTCTCTCTCTTCTCTCAGAGGACCTGAGCCCTAGGACCATGCCTCAGGACAATCTGGCCTGATGACTCCTTGCTGTCCCCAGTCCACCTGGTTGTGCTGCTGCTCCAGTTTCAACTGTTCTGCCTGTGGCTGTGGAACCCTGACCTGTTCAACCGGATGTGCTACCTGTCCCAGACCTGCTGGTTTCAACTCTCTAGAGACAACAGGAGAGGTGGAAATACTCTCAATGATCGGCTATGAAAAGCCAACTTTACTCCTGAGGTGCTGAGCTGTTGCACCCTCTACAACCACTGGGATTATTACTATTATTTGACCCTGCTGGTCATCTATGAACATTTGAACATCAGATAAAACATGATGTATTATGGGTACTAGAACATGAAGACAGACTACATCCTCTCTATTCTGACCTCCTCTGTAGACAGTAGATAAAACATGATGTATTATGGGTACTAGAACACGAAGACAGACTACATCCTCTCTATTCTGACCTCCTCTGTAGACAGTAGATAAAACATGATGTATTATGGGTACTAGAACATGAAGACAGACTACATCCTCTCTAGTCTGACCTCCTCTGTAGACAGAAGATAAAACATGATGTATTATGGGTACTAGAATCCTCTCTATTCTGACCTTTTCACTTAAATAATAATTGAATCATGAGATTCATACAGTATATATTTTCAAGGAAAGTGTTTTCACTTAAATCAATGAAACACATGCAGTTGTGCAACTCACCCTTCTCCATTTTGACCTCGTCTGTAGACAGAAGATAAAACATGATGTATTATGGGTACTAGAACATGAAGACAGAGACAGAGAGCGAGACTGGGACAGACAGACAGAGACAGAGACAGACAGACAGGCACACACTACTTACTCAGCTCTCCTTGTAGTCCATCTGGTGTAAAAAATGAAATAAAGATAGTGAGATAGTGAAAATTAAATAATCACTGAATCATGAGATTTATACACTACATGACCAAAAGTATGTGGACACCTGCTCATTGAACATCTCATTCCAAAATCGTAAGCATTAATAGGAGTTGGTCCCCCTTTGCTGCTATAACAGCCTCCACTATTCTGGGAAGGCTTTCCACTAGATGATGGAACATTGCTGTGGGGACTTGCTTCCATTCAGCCACAAGAGCATTAGTGAGGACTCCCTCTCTCTCTTCTCTCAGAGGACCTGAGCCCTAGGACCATGCCTCAGGACAATCTGGCCTGATGACTCCTTGCTGTCCCCAGTCCACCTGGTTGTGCTGCTGCTCCAGTTTCAACTGTTCTGCCTGTGGCTGTGGAACCCTGACCTGTTCAACCGGATGTGCTACCTGTCCCAGACCTGCTGGTTTCAACTCTCTAGAGACAGCAGGAGAGGTGGAAATACTCTCAATGATCGGCTATGAAAAGCCAACTTTACTCCTGAGGTGCTGAGCTGTTGCACCCTCTACAACCACTGGGATTATTACTATTATTTGACCCTGCTGGTCATCTATGAACTTATGAACATCAGATAAAACATGATGCATTATGGGTACTAGAACATGAAGACAGACTACATCCTCTCTATTCTGACCTCCTCTATAGACAGTAGATAAAACATGATGTATTATGGGTACTATAACATGAAGACAGACTACATCCTCTCTATTCTAAAATCCTCTGAAGACAGTAGATAAAACATGATGTATTCATGGTCCAGTATAGAACCTATCAGGTTCAATAGAGAACCTAACAGGTCCACTAGAGAACCTAACATGTCCTGTAGAGAACCTACCTCGTCCAATAGTGAATCTAACAGGTCCAGTAGAAAACCTAACAGGTCCAGTATAGAACCTAACAGGTCCTGTAGAGAATCTAACTGGTCCAATAGTGAACGTAACAGGTCCAGTAGAGAACCTAACTGGTCACCTAACTGGTCCAGTACAGAACCGAACAGGTCCACTAGAGAACCTAACAGGTCCAGTATAGAACCTAACAGCTCCAGTAGTGAACCTAACAGGTCCAATAGAGAACCTAACAGGTCCAATAGAGAACCTAACTGGTCCAATAGAGAACCTAACAGGTCCACTAGAGAACCTAACAGGTCCAGTAGAAAACCTAACAGGTCCAGTACAGAACCTAACTGGTCCAGAAGAGAACCTAACAGGTCCAGTAGAGAACCTAACAGGTCCACTAGAGAACCTAACAGGTCCAGTGGAGAACCTAACAGGTCCAGTAGAGAACCTAACAGGTCCAGTAGAGAACCTAACAGGTCCAGTAGAAAACCTAACAGGTCCAGTAGAGAACCTAACAGGTCCACTAGAGAACCTAACAGGTCCAGTGGAGAACCTAACAGGTCCAGTAGAGAACCTAACAGGTCCACTAGAGAACCTAACAGGTCCACTGGAGAACTTAACTTTAGGGGGGGCAGTGTTATGATTTCACGACAGGTCCCACCAACACTACACCATCTGTAACCCTCTCACTAGCCTCGAATTTGACTCTCACGATATTACCTTCGGATATCTGAAAAGCAATGGATATTAGGAGAGAAGGACATCTCCAATAATAATCCCTGTTGTAAACTCGCTAGGGTGATGACAACTAGGGGATTAACTTCAGATAGAATGATGATAGACGTGTGTTATTATATAAGGATATGCTCTCCCATGCATTAAATGAAACTGAAACAGTAAATGACCACCAGATCATCAGGTTCAAGATCTGTATTATCACCTCTTCAATGCACCACATCAAAATAAATAAAATAATAAACCCGTATGTGTCGT
>NW_027039466.1:0-5000 GCF_034236695.1 Oncorhynchus nerka | reverse complement strand
CTGGTTCCTCTGGTCTACCCAGTACAGCCAGTAGAGGACTGGTCACCCTCAGAGCCTGGTTCCTCTCTACCCAGTACAGCCAGTAGAGGACTGGTCACCCCAGAGAGCCTGGTTCCTCTCTACCCAGTACAGCCAGTAGAGGACTGGTAACCCTCAGAGCCTGGTTCCTCCCTATCCAGTACAGCCAGTAGAGGACTGGTCACCCTCAGAGCCTGGATCCTCTGGTCTACCCAGTACAGCCAGTAGAGGACTGGTCACCCTCAGACCCTGGATCCTCTGGTCTACCCAGTACAGCCAGTAGAGGACTGGTCACCCTCAGAGCCTGGTTCCTCTGGTCTGCCCAGTACAGCCAGAGTAGGACTGGTCACCCTCAGAGCCTGGTTCCTCTGGTCTACCCAGTACAGCCAGTATAGGACTGGTCACCTCTCAGAGCCTGGTTCCTCTGGTCTACCCAGTACAGCCAGTAGAGGACTGGTCACCCCTCAGAGCCTGGTTCCTCTCTACCCAGTACAGCCAGTAGAGGACTGGTCACCCCACAGAGCCTGGTTCCTCTCTACCCAGTACAGCCAGTAGAGGACTGGTAACCCCTCAGAGCCTGGTTCCTCTGGTCTACCCAGTACAGCCAGTAGAGGACTGGTCACCCCTCATAGCCTGGATCCTCTGGTCTAACCAGTACAGCCAGTAGAGGACTGGTCACCCCTCAGAGCCTGGATCCTCTGGTCTACCCAGTACAGCCAGTAGAGGACTGGTCACCCCTCAGAGCCTGGTTCCTCTCTACCCAGTACAGCCAGTAGAGGACTGGTCACCCCAGAGAGCCTGGTTCCTCTCTACCCAGTACAGCCAGTAGAGGACTGGTAACCCCTCAGAGCCTGGTTCCTCTCTATCCAGTACAGCCAGTAGAGGACTGGTCACCCCTCAGAGCCTGGATCCTCTGGTCTACCCAGTACAGCCAGTAGAGGACTGGTCACCCCTCAGACCCTGGATCGTCTGGTCTACCCAGTACAGCCAGTAGAGGACTGGTCACCCCTCAGAGCCTGGTTCCTCTGGTCTACCCAGTACAGCCAGAGTAGGACTGGTCACCCCTCAGAGCCTGGTTCCTCTGGTCTACCCAGTACAGCCAGTATAGGACTGGTCACCTCTCAGAGCCTGGTTCCTCTGGTCTACCCAGTACAGCCAGTAGAGGACTGGTCACCCCTCAGAGCCTGGTTCCTCTCTACCCGGTACAGCCAGTAGAGGACTGGTCACCCCACAGAGCCTGGTTCCTCTGGTCTACCCAGTACAGCCAGTAGAGGACTGGTCACCCCTCAGAGCCTGGTTCCTCTCTACCCAGTACAGCCAGTAGAGCACTGGTCACCCCAGAGAGCCTGGTTCCTCTCTACCCAGTACAGCCAGTAGAGGACTGGTAACCCCTCAGAGCCTGGTTCCTCCCTATCCAGTACAGCCAGTAGAGGACTGGTCACCCCTCAGAGCCTGGATCCTCTCGTCTACCCAGTACAGCCAGTAGAGGACTGGTCACCCCTCAGACCCTGGATCCTCTGGTCTACCCAGTACAGCCAGTAGAGGAATGGTCACCCCTCAGAGCCTGGTTCCTCTGGTCTACCCAGTACAGCCAGAGTAGGACTGGTCACCCCTCAGAGCCTGGTTCCTCTGGTCTACCCAGTACAGCCAGTATAGGACTGGTCACCTCTCAGAGCCTGGTTCCTCTGGTCTACCCAGTACAGCCAGTAGAGGACTGGTCACCCCTCAGAGCCTGGTTCCTCTCTACCCAGTACAGCCAGTAGAGGACTGGTAACCCCTCAGAGCCTGGTTCCTCTCTATCCAGTACAGCCAGTAGAGGACTGGTCACCCCTCATAGCCTGGATCCTCTGGTCTAACCAGTACAGCCAGTAGAGGACTGGTCACCCCTCAGAGCCTGGATCCTCTGGTCTACCCAGTACAGCCAGTAGAGGACTGGTCACCCCTCAGAGCCTGGATCCTCTGGTCTACCCAGTACAGCCAGTAGAGGACTGGTCACCCCTCAGAGCCTGGTTCCTCTCTACCCAGTACAGCCAGTAGAGGACTGGTCACCCCAGAGAGCCTGGTTCCTCTCTACCCAGTACAGCCAGTAGAGGACTGGTAACCCCTCAGAGCCTGGTTCCTCTCTATCCAGTACAGCCAGTAGAGGACTGGTCACCCCTCAGAGCCTGGATCCTCTGGTCTACCCAGTACAGCCAGTAGAGGACTGGTCACCCCTCAGACCCTGGATCCTCTGGTCTACCCAGTACAGCCAGTAGAGGACTGGTCACCCCTCAGAGCCTGGTTCCTCTGGTCTACCCAGTACAGCCAGAGTAGGACTGGTCACCCCTCAGAGCCTGGTTCCTCTGGTCTACCCAGTACAGCCAGTATAGGACTGGTCACCTCTCAGAGCCTGGTTCCTCTGGTCTACCCAGTACAGCCAGTAGAGGACTGGTCACCCCTCAGAGCCTGGTTCCTCTCTACCCAGTACAGCCAGTAGAGGACTGGTCACCCCACAGAGCCTGGTTCCTCTGGTCTACCCAGTACAGCCAGTAGAGGACTGGTCACCCCTCAGAGCCTGGTTCCTCTCTACCCAGTACAGCCAGTAGAGGACTGGTCACCCCAGAGAGCCTGGTTCCTCTCTACCCAGTACAGCCAGTAGAGGACTGGTAACCCCTCAGAGCCTGGTTCCTCCCTATCCAGTACAGCCAGTAGAGGACTGGTCACCCCTCAGAGCCTGGATCCTCTGGTCTACCCAGTACAGCCAGTAGAGGACTGGTCACCCCTCAGACCCTGGATCCTCTGGTCTACCCAGTACAGCCAGTAGAGGACTGGTCACCCCTCAGAGCCTGGTTCCTCTGGTCTGCCCAGTACAGCCAGAGTAGGACTGGTCACCCCTCAGAGCCTGGTTCCTCTGGTCTACCCAGTACAGCCAGTATAGGACTGGTCACCTCTCAGAGCCTGGTTCCTCTGGTCTACCCAGTACAGCCAGTAGAGGACTGGTCACCCCTCAGAGCCTGGTTCCTCTCTACCCAGTACAGCCAGTAGAGGACTGGTCACCCCACAGAGCCTGGTTCCTCTCTACCCAGTACAGCCAGTAGAGGACTGGTAACCCCTCAGAGCCTGGTTCCTCTGGTCTACCCAGTACAGCCAGTAGAGGACTGGTCACCCCTCATAGCCTGGATCCTCTGGTCTAACCAGTACAGCCAGTAGAGGACTGGTCACCCCTCAGAGCCTGGATCCTCTGGTCTACCCAGTACAGCCAGTAGAGGACTGGTCACCCCTCAGAGCCTGGTTCCTCTCTACCCAGTACAGCCAGTAGAGGACTGGTCACCCCAGAGAGCCTGGTTCCTCTCTACCCAGTACAGCCAGTAGAGGACTGGTAACCCCTCAGAGCCTGGTTCCTCTCTATCCAGTACAGCCAGTAGAGGACTGGTCACCCCTCAGAGCCTGGATCCTCTGGTCTACCCAGTACAGCCAGTAGAGGACTGGTCACCCCTCAGACCCTGGATCCTCTGGTCTACCCAGTACAGCCAGTAGAGGACTGGTCACCCCTCAGAGCCTGGTTCCTCTGGTCTACCCAGTACAGCCAGAGTAGGACTGGTCACCCCTCAGAGCCTGGTTCCTCTGGTCTACCCAGTACAGCCAGTATAGGACTGGTCACCTCTCAGAGCCTGGTTCCTCTGGTCTACCCAGTACAGCCAGTAGAGGACTGGTCACCCCTCAGAGCCTGGTTCCTCTCTACCCAGTACAGCCAGTAGAGGACTGGTCACCCCACAGAGCCTGGTTCCTCTGGTCTACCCAGTACAGCCAGTAGAGGACTGGTCACCCCTCAGAGCCTGGTTCCTCTCTACCCAGTACAGCCAGTAGAGGACTGGTCACCCCAGAGAGCCTGGTTCCTCTCTACCCAGTACAGCCAGTAGAGGACTGGTAACCCCTCAGAGCCTGGTTCCTCCCTATCCAGTACAGCCAGTAGAGGACTGGTCACCCTCAGAGCCTGGTTCCTCTGGTCTGCCCAGTACAGCCAGTAGAGGACTGGTCACCCTCAGACCCTGGATCCTCTGGTCTACCCAGTACAGCCAGTAGAGGAATGGTCACCCCTCAGAGCCTGGTTCCTCTGGTCTACCCAGTACAGCCAGAGTAGGACTGGTCACCCCTCAGAGCCTGGTTCCTCTGGTCTACCCAGTACAGCCAGTATAGGACTGGTCACCTCTCAGAGCCTGGTTCCTCTGGTCTACCCAGTACAGCCAGTAGAGGACTGGTCACCCTCAGAGCCTGGTTCCTCTACCCAGTACAGCCAGTAGAGGACTGGTAACCCTCAGAGCCTGGTTCCTCTCTATCCAGTACAGCCAGTAGAGGACTGGTCACCCTCATAGCCTGGATCCTCTGGTCTAACCAGTACAGCCAGTAGAGGACTGGTCACCCTCAGAGCCTGGATCCTCTGGTCTACCCAGTACAGCCAGTAGAGGACTGGTCACCCTCAGAGCCTGGTTCCTCTGGTCTACCCAGTACAGCCAGTAGAGGACTGGTCACCCCAGAGAGCCTGGTTCCTCTCACCCAGTACAGCCAGTAGAGGACTGGTAACCCTCAGAGCCTGGTTCCTCTCTATCCAGTACAGCCAGTAGAGGACTGGTCACCCTCAGAGCCTGGATCCTCTGGTCTACCCAGTACAGCCAGTAGAGGACTGGTCACCCTCAGACCCTGGATCCTCTGGTCTACCCAGTACAGCCAGTCCTCAGAGCCTGGTCTCTGGTCTACCCAGTACAGCCAGAGAGGACTGGTCACCCTCAGAGCCTGGTTCCTCTGGTCTACCCAGTACAGCCAGAGTAGGACTGGTCACCTCTCAGAGCCTGGTTCCTCTGGTCTACCCAGTACAGCCAGTACCCTCAGAGCCTGGTCACCAGTACAGCCAGAGCCTGGTTCCTCTGGTCTACCCAGTACAGCCAGTAGAGGACTGGTCACCCCTCAGAGCCTGGTTCCTCTCTACCCAGTACAGCCAGTAGAGG